>NC_056740.1:285028967-285048967 GCF_019279795.1 Protopterus annectens
CCACTTTATGCTGTTGTATATGTGTATTGTACTTAGGTACTTTCGGCCCTGTGGCCTTTGCTGTACTGTCTTCTGGCCTGGCTCAGGCCTGAAGATGGTTTCAGATCAATGTACTTACCATGTTAACATATGTAAAAACAAAAATAAATAAAGAGATAAATTGCTTTTCATCTAGATATAACTAGATGATCAGTTCAAATTTGTAGGAAGGACCTAAAAGTATTAGAAAGTATTAAGAAATGGTGGTAAGAATATATGTAAGAACAGCATAGGAAGAACTCCAACATCACTGATACACAACAATGGCATGTTCTCTGACCTAAAGCCAGGCATTGTAGAAATCAGAGTTAAACTAGCCATAGAAAGTCTTGCAAATACACAGGTATAAGGAAAGCAATGATATGCCAGCTTAATTGTTTTGCATCCTGCAAAATCCTGTCAGCAAATCTGAAAAAATTGACCACTGTATTGATTGGGGAATATCAATTTATGCATTGATCCCCAGAAGGGCAATGCTAAATGCTGATCAAGTCATTCAACAACTGTAGTTGCTTTACATGTGAGAAAGATAATATTCAAGAACATGTGAACTTCACTCCAGCAATATATGGAGCAAGAGCAGTCAAATCTACAAGCTTGATTTAGAAGGGGTAGAGGTATTAGAGACAGAATTGCCAACATCCACTGGAGAAAACAAAAAGCAAGATTGCTCCAGGAAAATATTTACTTATATTTTATCAGCCTTGGACTATACTGACCATAACAAATTGGGGCAGGTACTTAAGGAAACTGGGAATCTATGTCACCTTGTTTTCTGAGGAATCTGAATGCAGACAAATAAGGAGCAGTTAGAAACAAATGAGGAATAACTGGTAACTGATTTAAAATTAGGAAGGGAATGTGGTGATGCTGCATATTGTAATCCTAGTTATTTAATTTATAGCCTGAATATGTAATGTGAAATGATGGGTTAGATTAATCAAATTATTAAATCAAAATTGTCAGCCTGCGATATGCAAATGATGCCGTTTTGACAGCTGAGCATAAGAAGCTGAAGAGACTGTTGAAGGTGAATACAGAAAGTGCAGAAACTGACATGCTGCTCAGTATCAAAAGATATAGATTATGTTATTTAGGACTATCACTGTTTTCACAGATAGGAAAGCAAGAAATGTTGGCCGTGACAGATTTCATTTGTGTGGGCTCAAAGTGTCTACAGATGATGAATGCAGCCATAAATTACACTAAACCAAACCATAGCTGAACTATGGAACCACATCAAAACTACCACTGAGTCCATTCGGTATGCAGACTCAATTAAAATACCACTAAAACTTAATCCATCAAATCAATGAATCTGCTCCTGTATATCTGCAAGATAAATACCACTGTTATCTTCATTTTGCCATGTCATCAAACCATTTCTCTTCATTCAGAATACAATATCCCTGCAACCAGTCTTCAGCAAAACCTGAATACTTTTACTAGCATCTCCCAGATACATATATATTATTTTCTGACACTGCTCACCCTCCACCTCTATACATCTAATATACCCTTATGATAGCCATATATATATATATATATAAAACTGTCTCCTAACCCGCTTTACATCACATCCTCTTAACTGCATTATTAATGATTTTTGCCCTACCTACTTCCTTCCCTCACTACCATTTCTTTGAATTTCTAAGCAATAATTACATGACCTATTATCTATTTGACAAGTCCACTAATACATTTCTTCAAAATGCTTGATATTTAACACCTACTAATGCATAAGTAGGTTTATACTTTAATATGTGCCTCTACTTTTATATGTATGTTATCTAATTAGCAAATGTATATAGAATTGTAAATGTATATCATTTAATATCTGTTCATGTGTATTACTGAATGTCTGCTTAAAAAAAATCTATAATATGTTGAAGCTTTTCTTCACAGGCCTCCACTGAAAAGGGATTTTTGACTAAACCCAGTTGGACAAACCCAGAAACAAAAGTAAAATAAAAATTAAAAATAAATGAATAAATAATATTAAAAGATAGTTGCTTCTTGGCAAGAAAGCTATGGTAAATATGGATAATATTTTAAAATGCAAAGAGATCACTTTGTTAACAAAGATCCTTATTGTCAAAGCTACAATTTTCCAGTTATAACTGATGGATGTGAGCATTGGATTATAAGTAAACTTGATCAATGGAAATGCGATGCTCTTGAACTGTGATGCAGGAAAAGAAGTTTGGGAAGGCCATGAACTGCAAAATCAGCACAGTCAATACTTAAGGAAACAAACCCAGACTGATCACCAGAAAGTCTGGTAGTGAAACTAAAACTCAAATACTTTGGCCGCATAAAAAGAAGACATTATTCACCGGAGAAGACACTGATGCCAGGGAGGATCAAAATGTAATGAAAAGTGGATGGAAGAGGCTAAGGTGGTTGGAAAAGCATTACTGAAGTAGTGGTTATGAATCTGCAAGACTCCAAACAATTCGTTGTTGACAGCTGTACTTTATTTGCTGTTTTTCAAGGTCACTATGAGTCATTCTCAATGAAATGGCTAAACAACAATTCCTAGTATCATGCTACTTCCAGAATGAATGAATGAAACGTGTGGCAGTATACCTGCTGAGAAATATCACCTATAGTTCATTACTGCATGATGATTTAAATAATATCAATCTATCTATCTGTAGATAGGTAGACAGAGAGACAGACAGAATGATTGATAGACAAGTAGAGAGACTGAGATTTAACACTCACTTACACAGTGACTCAGTTTTGTATAGACTCTGCATATTTAAAATTGTCATCATAAAGAAACTCATTAAAAATAAATAAACCACATCCTTAAAAAATCAGATATATAATCAAACTTCAAAGTGTCTCTGCCCACAAATGATATCTCAGATGTGCCATATCTCCATCTGTAAGGTACAAAATGAGTTAACTAGATGTCCTATAAATAACTTAGCCAGGGCATTAGTCAAAAAACACAGGCATCAAACATGCTAGTCCTTGATACACAAAGGGCGACATGTTAAAACAGCATATGGACACCATATTAAAGGTGCTATACTAATACAAAGCTGTGCTGTAATGTTATTTACATTCTTGTCCATAAGTTCATAGGTTCATAGTTAGGTACTAAGCTATCAGCCCTGGGGCCTATACAAGCCCAGCCAAAAAGGTACCCTGGCTTTTGCCACCAAAGAAAATTATTTTCCTGTGCCACTGTCGAGCAGAGCCACAGAGGTGATCCCCGGGGTGAATTTCCTATTTCCCATCCAATCATCAAGATTTTTCTTGAAGAGTGCTAATGAGGAGCTTTGTTTGATATAGATAGGTAGTTTATTCCAGAGTATGGGAAGTCTCTGGGACAGGAATCTATCCCTCCGGCATGTTCTGTTTATTGTGGTGACAAGGTTTAGGTCCCTAGAGCATGTAGCTCAGAGGGATTGGGATTTCTTTAAGTGGAGCATTTCCAACAGCTTTGGGTTTGACATAGCTTTGTATGTTAGGCAGAGATCACCTCTGAGTAGGCGATATGCGACAGAGTAAAGCTGGAGTTTTTTGAGACAGTCTGTGTAGGGCATCTATTTGAGGCCAGTAATCCTCTTTGTGAGGTATTTCTGCAGCCTTTCCAGTTGTTGTAGATGTCTTGTGAGGTACATACCAAAAGGGGCGTTGTACTCTATAATGGGTCTAATGAGTGATGAGTAGAGGGGAACAATGACCTCTTTTTTTCTGGATGAGAAAGATTATGTGATGAGGTGTGCCAAATAGAAGGATTTCCTGACTACTGTGGTGATGTGATTATCAAAGGAGAGACTACTGTCCTCCTGTGTCCCAAGGTCTCTTATCACACTTTTAGTGTTAAGTATACTACCGCCTATGTTGTAGTTCATGGGTACAGAGTTTTTACCAAAGGGGATGACAATGCACTTTTTTGCATTGAGCTTGAGGCCATGGCTTTGACACCAGGCATCTGTCTCAGAGAGGCCCTTTTGTAGGATATCCACATCGTTAGGAGTTTCGATTATGGCTCCTAGTTTGCAGTCATCTGTGAACTTTGTTAGCCAAAGACCTTCTGTGTTAGCTTGTACTTCCGAGAAGTAGATACCAAACAAGAGAGGACCCAGGACTGAACCCTGTAGTATTGCACTTGTCACTGGCCTGAAGTTGGATTTGGAGTTTGCTACTTTCACAGTGAGCCAGTTGGCAACCCATCTTGTGACATAGGGATTTATACCTAGTTTAGTGAGTTTATCTATAATTCCAGGGTGGGGGATGGTGTCGAAAGCCTTGGCAAGATTTAGATAGGCTGTGTGAACCACCTTACCCTTGTCTACGGCTTTGCTGACTGCTTCAAAGAAGTCTATCAGGTTTTGGAGACATGATCTGCCTTTTACAAACCCGAACTGGGTGCGGTCCAGAGTTTGGAGATTACCAATGTCTTTGTTTATAAGTTCTATGATGATACATTCCATGGCCTTGCAGGCCAGGCTCGTCAGGCTAATGGGGCAGTAGTTCCCGGGGTCCATGGTGGCTCCCCTCGCTGTGCACCATTCAGCAGGCACAAAGCTTGGGGTGAGGCTATGATTGAACATGGTACTTAGGTGGGGTGCCAGTTCGTTCTGTAGTTCATGTAGAACGCAGCCTGGGATGTTGTCTGGTCCCATGGATGCTGTGTTCTTGGCTTTGGAGAGTGTGGTTTATACCTGTGCAGCCATGATTACAGGAACTTTGCATTCTTCTGGTATAGAGATGGGCTCTTTAGGGGTTTAGAGGGGGGGTAAAGTTAGTACTGAACCTATCTGCCAGGATGTTGGCAATATCAGTTGGGTCTGTATATTTAGTGCCATTGTGCTGTAACTCAGAGCAGATCTGAGTGTTGCCATTGATATTCTTGACATAGCTGTAGAATGCTTTGAGGTTGTCTTTAGAATCAGTGGCGATTTTGTTTTCGTAACTAGCTTTGGAAGATTTTATGAGGGATCGCAGCTTCTTACTGAGGCTGACCAGGGAGCTCCTCCACTCATGGGATTTTACTCTCTTTTGCAACAGTTTCTTCCTTCTGTTGTACAGTTTGTTTATGGCAGGGGACCACCAGATTGGCTTCCTTTTTTTGGAGGATAGTGTCTTGGTTCTGTTTGGGATAGCACGAGACATGCAGTCATGTAAGGTGCAATTGTGTAGGATTCAGTAGTTGTAACTGTATTGTCCATCTGCATGGGTGTCATGAAGTTCACCACTTCTATCTTAAGAAGTATGAAGTTGGCTTTGGAGAAATTTTTTACCATGGTTTCCTTAATGAGGGTGGGGGCAGGATGTGGATATCTAGGGTAATTAGCTTATGGTCGGATCGGAGCAATGAGGCGTTGACTTCAGGTGTGGAACACCAGTCACTCATGTTGGTAATGACTAGATCTAGGATATTGTTGCCCCTGGTGGGGGTGTGGATAAGTTGATCCAGGGCATTGGAGATTATGAATTCCAGAAAGCGCTGAGTGAAGGAGTTGGTACATGAGTAGTTTTCCCAGTTAATGGTGGGGTAGTTGAAATCGCCCATTATTAGGGTGTTTGGTTGAACCCCAATATTTTCCAGTACATCAAGAAAAGAGGAGTGGGAATCATGGGGCATGGTGGGTGATCTGTAGCAAGCTACAATTTGGATTGCAGTTTTGCCCAGAGTTAGTTGCACTTGAATAACCTCAGCTGCATTATCCTGAGCAATTAGCCTGGAGGTGTGGATATCCTTAATGAATATGGACACACCTCCGCCTTTGGTGTTCTGGTCCAGGTTACATGGCCGAAAAGTGTGGTATGAGTTATAGCCTGGTAGTGCAGGGGTGCTCTCTGGAGCCTTGAACCAGGTCTCAGTCACTGCACAGATATCGATCTCCATTTTAAGGAGTGCCTCGAGTGAGTGCATTTTGAAATTTGGACTTCTAGCATTGAGTAGCATCATCCTCAGCTTTTGCTTGCCTGTTCCAGTTATGGTGGTGAATTTGTCATTTGAACCTTGACTAAAAAAGGCACTATAGGGGCGGCAAGAACCGTAGCCAGTATCCGGAATCCCAAGGGTGACAGGTGCAGGCCATCTCTGGCAGAGCATCATGGTCTGTTGACCATGTCATCCCAGGCTGACAGATAATGGATCACTTTAGAATGGCACCAGAAGCTTAGCCAATTGTTGAAGTCAGTCATTTTGTCCTTGTACTCTGGCATCATTCTGGGTGATGGCAGAATGCTACTCAGGGCTAGGGTCATACCTGCCTGGGCTACAAGATCAGAAAGCTCTTCCATGTCTGTTTTCATGTAGTCCAGGGAGGTATGTCACAGGTCATTCACACCAAAATGGACAATGACAGAGTCATATTTGTACTTGTTGTGGAGTGACCTGAGTGTGTGAGTTATGTGGCAGATCCTGGCACCTGACAGGCAGCTGACAGTAACCTTCTCCTTGTTTATCCTGGTGAGTGGGACATTGGTGTGCCTGACTATAGAGTGACCTATGACTGGTGTGTTGGGTACTTTTTTTGCCTTATTGGCTGTGGTTGAGTGGCACACTGAGTCTGCGGGCTATGTGCCATCTGGGTTGTGTTGGGGGTTAGAGGTTGCTTGCGTTTCTGCTTTGGAGGTCTCTGTTGCTTAGACAGATTATTATTGAGAGCCTCCATGAATGTTTTTGTGTTACTATGTGTGGATTTTGGTGGTGTAGATTTAGTGAGACTATGTGATGAGTGTGGTGTGGTACAAGTGTTTACCTTCTCCTCTTGACTGTCAAGTTCAGTCTTGATTGGAGAGAGCTTTACCTCCAGTTTGGCTAAATAAGTGCATCTCTCACAGGTTGTAGTGTTGGGTGGTAGGAGGAGAGGGTTGTCTGTGTACATGAGGCAATTTCTACATTGCCCCAAGATGCCCAGATTCATCAGATAGACAGGAGAGAACACTAGGAGCTGACCCTGTCTGAATAAAAAACTATTTTCCTCTAGATAAGTGAGGAAAGTGAGTACAAGAGCTGTTTTTCTCTAAGCAAGTGAGGAAAGTAAGTACCAAAACTGTTTTCCTCTAGGTAATGAGGAAGGTTGAGTGCTGTAGTAATTAATATGTTATTTAGTGCATACAACAAGTTCTGAACAAGTGCTGATCACGAATAAGCAAATTCAAGTGCTAAAACTAAGAATCTGTATCTGGACTAAACTAGTTACAGGAAAGGAGGAAAACAAGTGCAAATGCAGGCTTTTAAATTAGAAAGTTGAGAGAGAGATGAAAAAGCTGCCCAAACGGCCAGTAACTACAATTTCTGGGCCAGAACCACTCCTTATGTGGTAGATAGGTTACCTAGTGCTTACCACTCCCACTGATAAGCTAGAAGGCTTCCCTCCAACACAGAAAGCTTGGGCGGGGGCTCAGAAACTTACATACAATCCTGGATTCAGCAAATCTGAATCTGGACTACACTAGTTACAGGAAAGGTATATATATATATATATATATATATATATATATATATATATATATATATATATATATATATATTTTTTTTTTTTACATATATATATATATATATATATATATATATATATATATATATATATATATATATACACAGAAAAGTAGCTAAAACAGCAGTAAAAACAATTCAAATGCAATGCAAGCTAGCACACTTGAGTATGTAGCAATGTTAGATCAAACAGTTTAAAAATGCAATTAAATTAAAAATGACTAAAAACAAGTGCAGAAGGAGTCTATTAGGTAGAATGAGGTAAAGAGATGGGACTGGGGGGAGTGTCCCAGATCAAATCTACAGTGGGGGTGGGCAACTGCAAAAGCCTCCAAATTTAAACAACAAGACAGGAATAGGGAGGGTGGTTGTTTTGTGTTTATGAAATGGTCAGTGAAAAAGCACTGTTTTGTGTAATACATAGCGCACACAGAGACAAGAAACTTGTTTTCTAATGGAAGCTGTGACATTTTGTACTGTATGATATTGGAAAAATTTACAATGATTCCAGAAAGCAAAATTAGGCATTGCAGTGTTGAATATAGCAATAACCCATGCCTGGGTGTGGGTAATGCTGGATTTGCCCATGGTTGGTGTGGTTTGGTCATGAGGGTGAAGCTCGAGTGGCCAAACAAAGACAACCGAGGGTAAATCCAGCATTACCCACACTCAGAAGTGAGTTATTGCTATTATACAATGACATTATTTAAGAAAAAAAATAATTACTTTTCTTAAATAATGGCATTGTATAATGCCTCCTTGCTGCCCTTCCACAGCTGTCTGGTATTCTGCAGCAGTTCTGATGTACTGCACATGCGTATGCCTACACAGTACATCAGAGCTGTGGGCAAAAGCAACGGAGAAAGCTGCTTTTTACAAACTGTCTCGCTATGTTAAAAGAGTTTAACATAGCAAGACAGCTTTAAAAAAAAGCAACGGAGAATCTCTGTTGCTTTTTATAAAGCTGTCTCACTATGTTAAACCCATTTAACATAGCGAGACAGTTTTGAAAAAAGCAACAGAGAATCTCCGTTGCTTTTTATAAAGCTGTCTCACTATGTTAAACCCATTTAACATAGCGAGACAGTTTTGAAAAAAGTAACAGAGAAAGCAAGATCTCCATTGCTTTTTTTAAAGCTGTCTCACTATTTTAAACTCGTTTAACATAGCGAGACAGTGTGAAGCAACGGAGATCTTGCGTTCTCCTTTGCGGTAAAAAAAGAGTTATAGTAATGGAAAAAGTCTGGGCGACCGAACCTTTTTCCATTACTATAACACTGATTTACAACATGCATGCTGACCAATCAGTGTGCACGTTTTTAAATATTAATGGGGGGTCGTTGTATAATATGACATTTCTGGGACAGATATTGTTAGAGAGAAGGAAAATGGCAGTCACACATTTCAGGTTCACGTAGAAGACATACATCCTTATTAATGTTAATGATAAATGCATTACAACTTTAGTGAACAAATGGTGCACGAATGGCACTGTAGTAAGGGGAAGCTGCACAGTAAGTGAATTTGCAAAGCAGTAAAGGTAGTGCTGATTTTCTGAATACATACAAGGGTAGGAAGCATTTTTGAGAGGAGCTGTGAGATTTTGCTTTGTTCTTTATGCCGATAGGGAAGCATGATACAGCATTTTAAATGTTTGCCACTGTAATGTTCAATAAACAAAAGGGAAATTCATTGGTTGTTAGTGAGGAAAGAACATACATGGCAACAATGTTAGCTTCAGATATACCAGACAAGACACACAACCACATTAATAATAATGTTTTGATATACTAATAACAACTATTTAGTACAACAGCAGTCCATTTCAGTTGCATTTGTACATGTTGGAAGATCTACGCCCTATTGACATTTTATTCATCTGCAGCTCCAAGTGAACAAGTGTGTTGCAACTGACCATATTCACAAGCCATATTAATAATAATAATAAATAAAATAAATTTGTTTAAAATCATTTTCATCATAAACATATAGGCAAAAAAAGTAATTCTGGTTTCTTCAAAGAAAGCTTATTGAATCTGTTAACTGTGTCTGTTAACTAAAGGTAGCCTAGGAATGCTTTCATGGGGAGACACTGTAACAAAGCTCTAGAAACAGGACTGGAAGTGGAATAAATGCTGATCACTTAAAAAGAAATGTGTTATCTGATACTACAGTAATATCTCAGAATGTCTCAAAATTGCTTTTTATAAATGCCATAGAAAACTGTTCAAGATTTGCATGAATGACAAAGTGCAGTGACGTGTAATACAGTACAAGTAAATAAATGGAAAAGACAAGTACCCAAAAATAGTTGAAGCAAAAAAGCTAATATACACTGTTAGTGCCTTGGCAAACAATACATGGTAACTAACTAGGAATTAAAAGCAAGAAAAATACAATGTCTGTGGTAAAGTGAGCATACAGAGACATTTTAGAGAACTGAGAAAAATAAATATTATCAGAAGGAATGTGTTAAAAGAGTCAAAATAAAGATTATTATATATATTTTTTTATTTTCTCTGTGTTCCTTCTTAAAGATGTTCCACAGAGTGCATAATCTGAAAATGATGAAAATTGACTGTTTCTTGGTGCAAACAAAACTGGAGTGGAAGACTGTGAACTCTGAGGGTTGACAATGGTAGCAGTAATTAGTGTAATGAAAGATAAATGTAATACAGTTTATTTTTATAAATAAATAATAAGCGAGTGGTCCTTGTGGGTCATTTTAAGCCTATCCAATTTCTCTCAAAGGTGAGAATCAAACCATGTATCTTGTGTCTGTGAGGTAAACATTAACCATTATGCCAGCCCCCAACCCCTAATGCCAACCCCCAGCAATCAAAAGCAGTTGCATTAAAAATATATAAAGGTGGAGAATTTACAAAAATGCTGAGAGATGTTGATAAGAAAGTTGCTTCTGAAGGACAAGAAAAAGCATGATATTTGATAAGTACTAGACAACAGCTATCCAAGAGTGCTATAAATGAGCTGAATTAATGCAATTCAGTTAAAATGAGAGGAATAAAGCACATCACTTGTGAATCTATTAATTTAGAAAAACATTTATTAAGCATATACTTAATAAAGAAAAGCATAAATGAAAAAGAGCTGCAGCTTCTCTTTATGTTTCAGCAGATGTCAATCCTATGTTCTTCAAACTTAGATCAGTTCCTCATGTCATGTGCTAATGCAGAGGAAGAACTAAAACTAATGTCTTTCAGCTTTTCCTGGTTAGGGGTCGCCACAGCTGAACTCCGGTCCGCTAATGATTGGCAGTGGATTTTTACGGTGGAGAGTTGCCAGCCTAACACCCAACCTTCAAAGAAGGAACACCCATTCATGCAAGCACCTACCTGCATGTCTTTAAACGTCACTCAACCGTGGGGAGGACATGCAGGCTCCACACAGAAGGCGCTCCAGCCGAGAACTGAACGGGAGAACCTCTTGCTGTGAGGCGACAACGCTAACTGCTGCAACACCACGGCTCTATAGGAAGAACTAAACTATTAAAATCATAACTCTTATGGAATATTCAGAATGGCCTGATTTTGTATCACCTGCATTCAAACATAATGGAACTAATCATTAGATTGCGTGGAGAGAGTAAGTAACTATGACCCATGTACTTACTTCAGAACTATATTCATGATCTCAAGTGGAAGATCAATTGGAAAGTTCGAGAAAGAACAGAGATTGGTTCTCAGAAGTTATAAAAAGACATTGTCAATTAAATCACACCCACCAAGTCATCACCTCATTCAGAATGTTACTATTATTCTTATGCACATTACTTGAAATTATGACTAAGCACAGCTGCTATTTGTAAAAAGTGTTACCTTAAAAACTAATTTTCTTTACAGGTATGAAAAATTGCAGACATTTGTTATCACAGAATATCTCTATATAATGGTATACACACGTGGCATACATGAAACATGTTTAGAGAAGTTTTTAAAATATTGCTAGCGATACTGTAGATATTAGTGCACAGAATTTATATGATAACTTCAGAAATTTTGGTGTTTTTTACAAAATGTCAGAAGAATATACTAATTATACCAATAATCTTCATCAAGTGCTGCTTTTAATTTTACCTCTTAAAAAAAGATTCAAAAGAAATTCATTCCGTTCCGTATCTAACAGAAATAGGTCTCCTGTATCATTTTGTACAAGCTCCATTATGTTTGTTTTTCTTTTGGCTTTTCCCGGTTAGGGGTTGCCACAGCGGAACTCTGGTCCGCTAATGATTGCAGTAGATTTTTACGATGCTGAGGTGCCAGCCCGACGCCCAACCTTCAACGAAGGCATGCCCATTTACGCATGTCTTTCAAACACCACTCAGCCATGGGGAGGCCATGCAGACTCCACACAGATGGCGGTCCAGCTGAGAATCAAACGGGAGAACCTCTTGCTGTGAGGTGACAACGCTACCGCTGCACCACCGCATCTATAATTGTGCAAGCTCCATTATGAAATGATATATTACAGCTTGTACAAAAAGCTAGGGACTTGTTGCAACCTGAGAGATAAAAGTTGTGTAAGTTTTTCCTTAATTCTGTATAGGAAAGGTATCTCTTCTTGTCTCATGGAACTTGAGCATTTAATTTTACTTATGAAAGCAGTTATCCTATCTGTAATTATATAAAGGATACCCCTCCCCATGACTTCACAGCACTATGACATATTTCTTTACTTATCAGAAAGTTTATAACAACCACATTTGCTATATCCTGTGGCTGCATTACAATTACTCCATTGATTATTTGTTTAATGTTACACTTGGAGTATTTCTTTCCAATGTCTGATATAATTAAATAGTATCTTATCATTGATCACAACCTATGAAAACAAGCTGTTTCATAATCAGAGCAGGAATATTTGATAACAAAGTAAGTATTAATGTACATTTGTTTTTGTCTGACTATAGAAATTAGTCAAAGTAAAGCAGCATGTATTTTCCTTTGTATATCTTATTAATTTTATAATGCCACTAGATGTATTTTTGTTGTTTCTCTTACAAAATTTATTTGCATATTTTGTCCTGTGGTATGTGTTATTGAATGCAGGAATAAAGAATATTTATTTATTTATTTATTTGCTTGGGCAGCAGCACAGACTCTAGATGGTGCCCCACAGGGGGAAGAGTTGAAAAGACCAACCTCTTTAGGAATCTATTGTGGCAACAGGGATAAAGATGGATAGGCCATTCTAGACTTCTGTCTGGCAAATGGCTTGATGGTAGCCAACACATGGTTCAGAAAGTGAGACAGTCACAAGATTACATATAACAGTGATCAACACGCAACTCAGGTAGATTTCATCCTAGTAAGGTAAGAGCACAGAGGTAGAATCAGTGATTCCAAAGTCATCCCCAGTGAAACAGTTAGCCCTCAGCATAAACCACTGGCTGCCACAATCAGCTACAAGCAGTGGTCGGAGAAGGCTGTAAGGTCATCAGAGACCAGGCTGAAGACCTGGAAGTTGACTGGAGGGAAAGTGCAACAATTCAAGGAATTACTCAGGGTTCTAGCACCTCAATACAAAGAGGAAATAGGTGGAGTTGAGGAAGAATGGTAGCGCCTCAAAACAGCATGTATAAGGACTACAAAACAGATATGTGTTTGAGCCAGGTATGGAAATAAGGTGAAGAAGGAAAGTGTTGTAGTGGAATGCAACAGTCCAAGCAGTCATCAAAAGAAAGAAGGAGTGCAAGAAAAAGTAGGAGATAGAAAAGACAGACCAGGTTAGGAAGGGATACTGGTTGGCTAACAAACAGGCTAAGACAAGAGTTGCAGTAGCAAAGAACAAAGCATCAGAGGCACTTTACCAACTTCTGCAATGTGACACAGTGGATGGCACAAATAAACTCTATTAAGTTGTAAGGCAAAGACAGAAAGATAAAGAAGATATTCAGATACCCTTCATAAGTGATGCTAGCAACAACCTGTTCACCAGTCCACAGGACAGTAAAGGCAGATGGAACAAGTACTTCCAGCAGCTTCTGAATGAAGAAAACTCCACAGAAGCTGTAATACCCCAGACACAGCCCACAGTGAGTGAAGAGGAAGAGTCCACCATAGAAGAAGTAAGAACAGCACTAAGGAAAATGAAGTCAGGGTAAGCAGCAGGTTCGGATGAGGTCACAGCAGGTATGATAAAGATGTTGGATAAGACAGGGAAGAAATGAATCCTGAGGATACTCATAGCAGTATGGAGAGAAAGATGTATCCCAGATGACTTGAGAATAAGCATACTAGTGCCAGTATTCAAGAACAAAGGGGACATTCACAATTGTGGGCAGTATAGAGGTATCAAACTCCTATCACATTGCATGAAGGTTCTGGAGAGGGTGAGTGATGAATGACTATATGGAGTAGCAGAAAGTAAGGTGGGAAATGAGCAGGTCAGATACAAATCAGGATTCAGCACAACCAATCAGATGTTTGCAGTGAGATAGGGAGGGAGGTTGGCATAATGGTTAAGGTGTTTGCCTTACAGACACAATGTGGAGGGTTTAATTCTCACATGGAATAATTGGCTAGGCTTAAAAAAAATCACCCACAGGGTAGTTAGCCTAGTACTAATCTATGAATGTATGACAGATATTTGAGAAGTACTCATGATAGATACACGAGAAGAAGCTAGAAATGAGAAAAGAGTCCAATTGGGCATTCCTAGACATGGAGAAGGCATATGACAAGGTCCAAAGAAAGCTAACTGTGGTGGTTTGAAGTCCCACAACATTGGTAGAACTAGTGTAGGTTATGTACAAGGACCCAATATCTCAGGTATGAACAGTGTTTGGTCTTAAAGAAGGGTTCCCAGTGGGAGTGGTTATGCATCAGAGTTCAGCTATGAGCCCAGTGATGTTCATACTGGTCAAAGACTACATTAACAAACAGGCCAGAAGGAACAGATCAACAAGGTTGCTGTATGCAGACAAGGTGGCATCACAGGCAGGCTCTAAGCAAAGACTTCAGAAAAGGGTAAGTGAATGGAATGCAAAACTGAAGGCACACGGGACAAAACTGAGTACAGATAAGACTGTTGTAATGGCAGAAAATGGGGAAAATCAGAAGTAGTAGAGCATTGAGACAAAAGGGAAAATTGTGGAACATGTTAACAGTCTCAAGTATCTGGGAGGAGTGGTTGAGGAGAAGGGATGTCTGAATGAAGAGGTCAAAGCTAGAATCACAGGGGATGCAGCCACCTGACAATAAGTGTCAGGTGTAGTGTATGACAGAAGAATGCCAACGAAGCTTAAAAGTAAAGTGTACAAAACAGTGGTGCAACCAGCAGAAAAAGGGGCAGTAAAGGCACAACAGTTACGGAGGCTGGAGCAGATGGTTGGGAGTATGCACACTGTGGGACAGATGAAGGAATGAGGACAGAAAGGCAGAAGCCAAAGTAGCTTCAAGTGCAAAAAAGGTCAGAGAGAACAAGATTAAAGTGGTTCAGGCACATGTGCAGGAAAGCAGAAGACAATCTGTTCAAGAATATTTGGGACAGACGGGAAGAAGCCAAAAGAAAATGAGAGCAAAGAGGTGGATGGATTGTGTGAAAGAAGACTGTGACAGTCAAGCATGACTGTCAAAGAAGGTAGAAGAGTGGCACTGAACAGGGAGAGATGGTGACAAATGATGTGATACCCAAACTCACATAGAAACATGGGAAAAAACGGGGGTTTATGATGATGATAGTAATGATTTATTTGTTCGCTTGATAAAAAAGTAGGTGAGCTGATATGGAGACCTATTTATTCTATGAAAAGGTCAAAAGCAGAGTTAAAATCTAGCATGAACTTGCGCTAAGTACAGGCTTAACTCATTTGTACTTGTAGCACCCTTTATGTAACTATACTAAGAATACCTACAGCACTAGTAGCAAAAAATGAATGATGAGTACCATGTAACCAACACACCTAGGCACTCTGACATTTAAACTACTTGTATAGTTACGATGTACAGCCACAGTCTCTATGTCCCTTGATTGTGCATCTGTAACTTCAACTAAGAAAAACATATACTGCTTCCATTAAAAATTTCAATAAAAAATGCAAATGTACAAACATGAGTTTGCTGGCTTTAACTGGCTGCCCTGCCATGCCAAAATGTCCACTGATGCAACACCAGCGGAAAGAATATAAAGGAAGATATATGGCACTACTTATGGCATTTGGCTACTAATAGTAAATATGTTCATGGTTTCACATAAAAGTGACATTTTCCTATTGCTTTTCTTAGGAGGTGAACTTTTATTTTTTCCCCAGAAAATACCATGACCTATGCGGATATCTAAAATCATGTACCGCCATCCTGTGCTGCTCAGTAACTGACTGGACAAGTTGTTTTAACACAGGAGGAGATACCCCTCAGTTCACAGCTGTGATTGCCCCTATTTCTTTACTTCTCTTTTTGTTAAACATAAGAACTAATAAAAAGTCACAAAGCAACAGCAGCTGAAGAAATAATCTGCCTTTTCTGGCTAATAAATGCACATAAAGAAGACCAGGAGTTACCCCACCATACAAGTCGCAGTTTGCCATGATTAGTTAACTACTTATTAATTTATTTATTTATTTTAGTTTGATGACTGGGGAGGTCCACTGGGCTCAGGAGCCCATTTTCAGTGGAGGCCCAGGGAGAAAAGCTCCACGTTACAAAATACAAAGATAAAAACAAAAATACAAAAGATAAAATTTAACATAAGATTCAAGGTACAGATACATAAGGATGCAGCCGTCAGTCTACATGGTATGAATGCTGGTAATTTGTGATACAGAGGCAATATAAGGAATGGTGCTTGCATAACATATGAGTCGTATATTGAAATGGATGATTAAAAGGTTACAAAGAGTCTAAGTCTAGTAATGGCAGAGTGGTAGAACAAGCATAAATGTTAGGGAGGGGAATAAAGGGAGAGCAAACTATTTACAGTATTAACATATATACACAGGACAACAGTAAACAATAAGTAGATATGAACAAGGTTGATAGTAGTAAGAAATTGAATAGCGTTACTGTTAATATGTACAGTGAGGAGGCTAGGTGGGGAAAGTGCAGTTGCACTTCCACTTAGAAAACAGGTAGGAATGGAGTAGAGTTTTGAAATTATTAGGATTTTCTGTCACTCTTAAAGTAGGAGAGAGTGAGTTCCACTTTTTGGCTAAGGAAAAAGAAAGGAGGTGCTGCCCGGCAGGTCGTTTTGGTTTGTGGACATTCAGTAGGTTTAGGTGGGCCAATTGAAGTGGCCTATTAGG
Source organism: Protopterus annectens (assembly GCF_019279795.1). NCBI lineage: Eukaryota > Metazoa > Chordata > Ceratodontiformes > Protopteridae > Protopterus > Protopterus annectens. The sequence goes on from NC_056740.1 coordinate 285,045,740, forward strand.
GGTATATGGTTGAAGGATGTTGGATAGTGCAGGACATTTAGAAGGGTTAAATAATAGCCTATGGGCAGTGGTAAGTTGAAGGTAGTCTAGAAGGTTGGGGAGTTCTAGCCAGTTTAGTGACTGGAGGGCAGAGCAATGATGAAAGGAGTGTTTGGCTTTGGTGGCGAATTTAAAATTTTGTTATAACAAATTTCCATTTTTGAGGAGGTGGAGGCGGATAAGTTAGTTAATAGGGGGGCACCATACATTAGTGAGGGAAAAAGATAGGTAGTGGCAAGCGTTTGTCTAGAAGGAGGAGGGAGATAGTGGAAGTTTCTGTATAACAGGCCAAGTTTTTGATGTGTTTTTATAATGTTGAGTTGAACATGGGTGTCAAATTTTAGGTTTTCATCGATAGTGACCCCAAGAAGTTTGGCATAGGGGACAGTTTCTATGGTAGAATTGTTAAGGCTTCTAATTTTGAAGGTCTTTTTGTCAAGAGCGAAGGATTTTGTGGGGGGGGGAGTAGTATTTTAGATTTGTTAGCATTTAGAGATAGGTGGTTTTGGAGCATCCAGTTCTCAGTGGTAGAGAAGGCATTTTGTGTGTGTGCTAAAAGTTCTGGGAGGTTGGTGGCACAGCAGATTAAGGTGGATTCGTCGGTGTATTGTACGATTTTAGTATTTGGGATGGCAGAGTGGAAGTCATTGATAAAGATATTGAAAAACATGGGGCCAAGAATGGAACCTTGGGGAACTCCAGTGGGGGTAGGAAGGAAGTTAGAGGTGCCTTTTCTCCATTTTACAGCTTGAGATCTGTTGGAAAGGTAACTTGAGAACCAGGATAGTGTATTGTCGGAGAGTTTAAGGTTAGATAGGTGACTAAGGAGATGAGTATGGGAGACAGTGTCAAAAGCCTTAGAGAGATCAAGTAGGACTGTTGAAACTATTTTGCCAGAGTCACAAGCATGATTGACTATATCTAGGAATGAAAGTAGAGCAGTTATAGTGCTATGGCCAGGACAGAAACCATGTTGGGTGTGAGACAGGAGGTGGTTTTCAGTATGGAAAAGCATTAGCTGAACATGAACGCATTTTTTCTAGTATTTTTGATATAGGGGAGAGGATGGCTATGGGACAAAAGTTTGAGGTATTATTGTTTATACCACCCTTATGAAGGCAGTGTATAAAGGCAGTACACCACAGCTTAGGGACATATGATCCCTGTATGGATCGATTGATTAGGATGCTAATGGGGAGAGCGATTCCAATTTGTAAGAATTTAGATGGAATATTATCTGGGGCATTTAAGCAAGGTTTCAGTTTGCTGAGAAGTTGTTTTATATATGAGGTAGAGACTGGTTTGAGTTGAAAAGTGGGGGGAGGATTGGGTTTAGAGGCTGGGGTAGAGTGACTGAACTGTGAGGATGGGTTAATAGGGAAGGACTTATTTAGTTCCACTATAGAATTAATAAAGAAGGAGTTGAAAAGAGTAGCAATTTCTGTCTCGGATTTGGTAGTATCAGGGCAAGGATTATTTTTGGTGCCTGGGTTGAGAAGAGAATTAATGGACTTACAAAATTGTTTGGGGTTTTTAGAATGGTTGGCTTGGAGAGTCATATAGTAGGATTGTTTGTCTTTGTATATAAGTCTTTTAGTAAGATTGCGAAGTTGTTTATATTGAAGTAGGGTCTCAGGATGTTTATTATGCTGAGATAATTTCCAGCATTTGTCTCTCTGTCGCATGAGTTTTTTAGTTTCCCTAGTTAACCATGGTGTGAATTTAGATTTGATTCTTATAGTTTGAGGAGGTGCTTGGGAGTTAAGTATATTTAGGAAGGTAGAGTTAAAGGTTTCAACGGCACTGTCAAGTGGTAAAGCCTTTAGATTATTCCAGTTAGTTTGTTTGAGGGTAATTGAGAAAGTTACAGGATTAAAGTGAGTTAGGATATGTGTAGGTATTGATGCTGGAGGGGGGGAGACAGGGTTGCTCTGTGGATGAAGGCTGGCAGGTGGTCATTGAAAGAGTTGGGAAGGATTCCTGAGTCCAAGATATTATTAGGGTGGGTAGCTAAGATCCAGTCAAGTGTAGATCCTACAGGATTGCTCTTGTTGGGTCTGGTAATAGAACTGGTTGATTGAGTAAAGTTGTAAAGATTGACAGTTATGGCTGAATTTGGGTTATTAACTTTGTTCCAATCGTTATTAACATCCCCTAAAATGTAGGTCTTTAGGTTAATATTAGTTGAGACCCACTGGAGGATTTCTTCAAGGGTGATAGCATTGTTACCTGGGGGAATATAGAGGGAGATGAAGCAGTTACTTTTGTGAGTATTCATTTGAAGTAAACCTATAACTAGTTCTGCATTGTAAAACTGAGGAATAGGGTTTGGGTAAGGAATAATGGGGAGTAAATTGGAAAATATCAAGGCTACTCCTCCACCTTTTCTATTTAAGTGATCAGATCGAAGGGCTTGAACACCAGGGGGAAGGATTTCAGAGTCAGAGATGGTAGGTTTTAGCCAAGTCTCAGAGATGGCTACAATGTCTGGAAGGTTATGGTGAAGCCAGGCGTGGAATAGAGTAGATTTATTTCTTAGACTTTGGGCATTGAAAGTAGCTATTTTAGGCTTTTGAGATTGATGGTTTTGCTACATTTTGGGAGGGAGAGATTGTTAGTAGTGCATTTTGGGAGGGAGAGATTGTTAGTAGTGCTAGGTCCAGGGTTTGGGTGGATATCGCCTGATAGGAGTAGGTGGAAGAAAAAGGAAAATAGTAGGAGATTTAGTTTGCCGTTTGACTCTTGTGTGCAGTAGATTATGGCCTTGGGAGAGTAATGCATTGTAGAGATAGGTAGGATCTTTAGTTTGAAGTATTGGATAGGATTATGCTGTAATAGAGAGGATGATATGGTATGGAAGTGAGTTGCGGAGTGGTTAGAATTTGGAATGGAAGTTGAGAGGTGAGACCAAAAAGAAGGGGGAAGAGAAGAGGAGGTATAGGAGGAGGTAAGGTGCAGTGGAATTAGAATTAAAAGCGCGATAAAGGGGATTCGAAGAGTGAGATGGAGTGGAGAGTACATAATGTAAGTGGGCAGAGTAAGAAAGATAAGGAAGAATGGAGTGAAAAGTAATGTGAGAGAAAGAAACAGAGAGCAGGGATGTAACTATGGTGTAATTTGTGTAGGGAGTGGTTTTACTAAGTGGGAAGATAGGAGGATGTATTTAAAGGGAGTGGCCTATGATTGATG
>NC_056740.1:285056467-285066467 GCF_019279795.1 Protopterus annectens
TCAGTTGAGCAGTTTTGTCATTATTAGTTCATATGTTTTGTTTTATTGCTTACTGGAAAAAATGTTCAAAACTGTCTATGTAAAACACACTCTAACAAGTGGTGTTTATTATAGATTATAATTTACTACAATCAGGAAGATGAATCAAAGAACATTTGCATGGTCCTAAAAGGTGTGCAAGAGGCCTATGATTTGAAAATAGCCCAAAGGTAAACTTAATCCGCCACTGGCCAGATGCATTTTCTTTGAATGTGGGTTTCAATGCTGTTTCAGTGAATGTGAGTTTCAAAGGCAGAAAAGTTTTAATGCTAAGTCTGTTTTCATTTGTGAGAGTGTATTATTTTGTTTAGCAAATGTCTATCAGTGTTTGTGCTATAAAAGTTGAAATACATGTTTTAAATTAAATCCAAATGTCTGTAATAATTGTATTAGTAAAGCACAAAAACAGTATGCACACTGCAAGTTTTGAACAGTGTTTATGGCAACTGGGAAGAAATGGAGAAATAGCCAAGTAATGGGACACTGGAATGGCTGCATGGAAGGGGATGAGGGTACCAAAATTACATGCATTTTGCTTTCACGTACATGTCCAGAATGTCTGACATGAAAAGTTGGCAGCCGTATCAGTAATCTAGAAAGTGTTACTTCTTTTTATGCCAAATTCAAAATATGTGTAATTTTAATATTGCTGTTAATAACTTAGAGTGTATATGGTGCACCATGGTATCAAATGAAAACTTACAGAATTCTGTAAAAGTTACCACTGACACCTGGTATCTGACTACTATAAATCTGGAGATATTAATATCTGCATAATAATAAACTATGCATATATGCATAAATATCATATTTCTCTAAATATTGAAGGTATTGCATGCCTGGATGCTATATGAAACAATATTTCACATGCCTAGTCACCACAGAGGACAGGAAGGTTTCCAAGACAAAAGGGTGCTCATTATCAGAGAAAATATGAATTATTTTCTTCAAATATTATGACTATATGCCATATATAAATACTTACATTAAAATTTTGAGCCACAGTGTGTTTGATAATCCATAGTATCATATGAAATAATACACATTGCTGAGAATAACTTGCACTGATAAGTTGGCATCCGACTAGTACTCCTTTGCAGTTATTTACATTCATTTACCCATTAAATATGAAAATATGCCCACCATTCAACGATTTGCAGACAACTCAAAAATGGAGTGGCACCTAACAACCTGGTTTGTCGGAAAATGAAGAGCACATCCATGTGAACAAATCTTTCACTGGTGGTTGTGGTCTACCTACTATGGTTACAGAGATATTATTGCTGTTTTTATAATTATAATAATTCATTTGACATATTATGGAATTAATTGCGCTATATAAAATTACCATTAGGCCTAGCTAAAATAGTAATTGTGAAGGTGAATGTGTGCTGAATAAATTTTGTATTTTAACTTTTTGTTTTTGTATCTTTTAGAGTTTTCAAGATATAAACATTTGTTTACCGGTAGGTTATAAAACTTCATGGTTAGAATTTTAGCTTCGGCAAAGGCTGTACAGAGAGGATCTCTGCAGGTGTCAGGAGATGTGAAATTCAACTCAGGCTAGGTGTGAAATAACATAATCATGTCAGGCTTATATATTTTATACATACAGGATAACATCCAAGAATAAACAAAGAAAGAAAAGACCAAGGGGCTCCAGCATGTGCCTTACACAGACCAACTAAAATCCCTGTCAGTATACTCTGTATCATATAGACTTCTTAGGGGAGACTTCTGCTGGCCTACAGAGCAATCCAAGACCCAAACCCAATGAACTTGCAAATGGGGCCAGGGCTACCCATTCCAGGGACCTAAATATGGCCTATGACTTAAATAAGACATGCTGAAGGGACAGATTTATCTCCCAGCAGCTGTCGCATCTTTGAAACAGGCTACCAATTCATGTGAAACAGAGCACCTCTATGACACTGTTTAAGAGGAACCTGGACAAGTGGATGGGGCACTAATTCTTACCAGGGATAGCACCCATAACCCACCTGGGCATGGATAGTCATCACTAAATGCAATCTTTGGTACTGACTAGCATTTTTATGGTATTACATTGCAATGAAATGGCTATGCTTAAAATGACTTCCAGGTTGATAGCCTAGTAATTCCCTACGATCCTATGAAAAGAAAACATAGGATAACAGAACACATCTTGTGATATATCTGTCCACTAAGGAATAATGGGATAAAATATAAGTGTGCATCAGATTTAGAACATGGAGGTATTGCAAGAACAGGCACAATGAAGATGCCATGGGCAGAAATGCCACCATGCTATAACATAAACAAGAATAAACCACACTGTTAGTGAAAAACAGAGAGCTGAAAAGTACCACAGATTATGAACATATGACTGTTATAAATTTTCAAAATAGACTTTATCCATAAAACAATGGCACTTAATAGACAGAAGGGAAATGTTCAAGCAGCTTTGATTTAAATGTATAACTCGTTGCAAGAAGCAGGGATGTTGTTGTGTCTTTTGGCTTTTCGGTTAGGGGTTGCCACAGCGGAACTCCAGTCTGCTAATGATTGGCAGTAGATTTTTATGTGCCGAGTTGCCAGCTCTGATGCACAGCCTTCAACGAAGGTATGCCCATTAACGCATGTCTCCAGACAGAAGACGCTATAGCTGAGAATCGAATGGAACAACGTCTTACTGCCAGGCGATAGCGCATGATAATTTCCCTAAATGCCTTTTCCCCATCATAATGTTGCATATTGTTAAATACATTACTGACAGTAACCCAGTCAGAGTTATTTGGGTCACTGTGGATAATATCCCAGTCTGTTTTCATAATCATAGGTTTCCCATGGTAAAGTCTAGAAAGAATGATGAAAGCATGACTTAGCTTGAACTTACTGTTAGGAAATATGATGGCATCATGACCTGATTTATTTCATTATAGCTTCCATTAGAAGCATCTATGAATGATTATACATTTATGACTGAGTCTGATTTTTCCTCTCTGTTAATGATAATAGTATCATGATCTGTCTTATTCACTGAGAGTGTAACCATATCCTAGGTTTCCAGCCTGATATCTAATATATTACTATAATTAGTAATACTTGTCAGTTTGCTCTAAATTGTTTTTTTCAGCATAGTAAATTCATATTTTAACACATTTGTTAAACATTAAAAACTTTAGTCAGTCATAGATTCATAGATTAGTATTAGGCTAACTGCCCTTGTGGGCCATTGTAAGCCTAGCCAGTTACCCCATGTGAAAATCAAACCCCGCACCTTGTATCTGTAAGGTAAACACCTTAACCCTTATGCCAGCCTCTCACCTCTAGTCAAAGTTTTGGTAGCTAAAATAGCCCATAAGAATTATACTTTCAATCAATCTACAACTTTCTGCAAATCAAGCAAATCACTGACCTCCATACTAAATCAAACTCCTCCAAAAACATCAACTCTGATGCATGAAAAGCTATCACAACCCTCATAATGAAAGTACCTGCTGTACTAGCAATACAATCTTCAACAACCCTACTGCCTTCAATAAATCACTTTGACCCTGAAATTAAACTTTTTGTTTTATTTCAGAGTACTCCAAAACAGGTTAAGAAAGCCTTTGATTAAACTGACATTACAAAAAACTCAAGTCCATAAAGATCACATCCCAATTTTCTTTGGATGGCAGTATTATATATTGCAAAACCACTTGTTCACATTTATAGTGTCTCAGTTTCTTGCCCACTACAAGAAAGCATGCTTTTGCCATACTCATATGAAAATAATTTAATCTCAAGTCTCCTTTAGATTGTAGACCAATAACTATACTTCCCTACTTGCTGAAATAGTAAAAAAATCATATAATTAGTTAATTGATCACTTCAAAAATATGATTTTCTGTATACAATCCTGCATGGTTTTGACAAGGATATAATAATGTGATGGGCATCAAAATAGTAACAAACCAAATCTATAAGGCTACAGAGGTAGAACATTTACTTTGCATTAACTTCACAGATACTAATGAGGAATTTTGATTAAGTGGATAATAACATTTTCTCAATGGTTTAACACAAACTAGATGTTATGAAACAATAGTCAAACAGTACTCTTCCTACCTACGAGATAGACTATTTTTAGTTACCAGTGGGAAAAAGTTCTTATAACAATGTCTACTGAAAGCAGGTTTCCCATACGGGTCAGTTCTGGGCTCATTACTATTCTAAGGACTTATTAACTACTTCCTGCCATTAAGTTGCACATTATATGCAGATAATACCATTATAATGGCTTACAACCCATCCCACAACACATTACAAAATGAGTTACAAAACAGATTCCACATACTATGGAACCAGCAAATTAGTCATAAACTTGTCATTGACACTATAGCAGTCTTCTACTATGTTATTCAGAGGAAATAAAAAAATAAAGCAACCATCAGAAAGATAATCACTCTGTAACAGGAGAAAAAAAAACATATTCAGTCATTCAACAGGTCTAAAATTCCTCATATTAAAGATAGCCTCAAGACTCTCGGTTAGGACCTAAAACCTATTATTACGGCTAATAAGGCAAATGATGGAAAACAAATTTAGTGCAAATGTTACCCCTGGAACAACTATCTTAATTCAAGATCAAAGGCAAAAAAAAAACAAACTGCTACTAAGCCAGCACAGCTCCTAATGCCAAACAGCAGGACTGAACGCCTCCCAAACACACATATGCTTTTTCTGGAAGTCAAAGGCAAAGACAACAAGTTGCTGCTAAGCCAACACAGTTCCTAATTCCAAGCAGCAGAACTAAACACCTCCAATAAGCACAGTCAGACAGGTGAAACTCATCAAAGATAAACTCAGCCAGATAGCCAAACTCACTGAAGCAGGTCATTTTAAATTCCAAAGGGATAAGCAAACAAGACGTCAATAAATGAACAACTTCAATTTTATTAAGCACCATGATACTGCTTTTCGTCGGCGCCCTGCACCAACTTCTTCAGACTCTGAAAAATAACAACTCACACTTAAGTGCTGCTACATTTAAAGTCATTGCAAGCAAAGTCTATTACAAAACACACCCTCCAATTACCTTAAAGGAACAGGCACAAGTAGCTTCAATCCAACTAAAATGTTCCTATCCCATAAACACACAATATAAAAAGTTGTATGTAATATAAAATATACAACTATAAAAATAATACTGTTCCTTACATAGCACTTAAATAATGCAATCAAAAGTTAATTATATTATAAAAGCACACTTACTTTAAACCAAATACGCATAATAACACTGACACATTAAAATAAATAAAAATCATGCCATAATATTTCAAATATTGATAAAAAACATTCCATCTACCAAACATGGTATAAAATATATATCAAGATCGCTCAGCCGGTCCTATGTCCAAATCACACCCGATGTTATACCCCCCATGCATCATCCTTCCAAACTTCTCAGCTTAAGGACACAGCTGATAGATAACATACTATTGAGGCCGTGATGATAGGCTTCAAGTCTCAACTGCCACATAAGCTCCTTCATTTCTAATTTCAGGGATTCAGTCCCCCCCCCCCAATTTACATAGTTCAAATGGTCAATGATCATAAATGTAAAATCATGGCCAGGGTGATTGTAGACATGACTTGCTAGGGCATTCTCCAGTTTAATCTTCTTCATGGCATATAAATGTTCATACATGCGTTCATTCAATCTTCTGTCTGTCTTGCCCACATAAAAAGCTGGGCATGACAAACAAGAAGCGAGATATACCATGTGTGTCGATGCAAAATTGTATCTCCCTTTGATAAGGTACTTGGTGTCCCTAATCATGAAATATGTGCCCGACCTCACATATCTACAATGTTTGCATATGTTGCACTTATACATGCCAGCTCTTGGAGTCATGTTGCCACCCCTTCCTTTCTAACATTTTCTTGATATTCAGACCCCTCCTGAATGTAATCTTCGGGGCTGATGGATGCTAGAGCTATAGTGTCCATCATCCAGAAAAATTGGGGTTTGTTGCCAACTGAACTAACAGGACCCAATAATTTAGCGTCGGCCCCGAAGATTACATTCAGGAGGGTTCTGAATATCAAGAATATGTTAGAAAGATTTGGATCTTGCCAAAGCATTTGGCACTGTGCTTCATGCTAGTATCATAATAAACATGTCAATTTCTTTAAAAGTATATCCATGCATTGTCAGGTGGTTAGCTATTTGGCTTATAGATATAAACCACATAGTGAAGGTGATAGGCATCTCCTCAGAAAGTATGAGGGTAACTAATGGGGTGTCCTAGGATTCAGTACTGAGACCACTCCATTTTGACATCTACTTTTCCAATCTCCAGACCAGGAATCATGATCTTTGGGTAAGTAATTTTGCAGCTGATAGTTAGTTTGACATTTTTGCCAGATCTTTGAAGATGATTGTAAACTTAGTCCTATTGGCAAATCTCCTTCTGATACCATTTAATTACAACAGAGACAGACCTTAGTAAACAAATGACATACAGAAAAAGAGCTAAAATTCAATACAAAAATTAGCAGTTTTGTCAATTATGTAAGCAGCTGTCTGTCTGTCTCTCTCAATGTATAGTACAGCCAAACCCTCCATTTGAAAATGATAATGTAGTTATGGATATTGGATGCTGTCTGCTAATTCCCTCACCTTCACCCACCATGTAGTAGTGGTAGTCAGACAATCCTTCTTTTTAGCACAACAAATATCTAAAATCATAATATCCAGCTGAAAATAAACTATTATCCATCTTTATACAGCCCTGATTAAAGCAGCTTTTGAGTGCAATGCCCACTTTGGAATGTAACTTTCTAGACATATTAAGTAACTGAACAGGCCCCAGAGTGCCGAACTAAGAAGAATGTTGGCCTAAAGTCCCTGCACTACCAGGAAAGGCTTGAATCAACCTTCCTTTACTTGTTTTCTTATAGGCTTTTATGTGGTGATCTATAACTTGCATTCTACACCATTTGGAACTTTGTCCTTCTGAATGTCGTGCAGCCGTGAAAATCAAATGACTCCACTAATACTAGAACTAAGGACTTAAATCTCCAGCAACACATACATAAAAATTACGGAAGAGACAAGTTTATTATCCAATGTCTAGCCCACCTCTGGAACAATGGAACAAACTTCCCCTACAAATTAAACAACGTCACATCCTAGCATTAATGCGGGATGACTGGATGGGTACCAATAAATTTACTCCAGGAATGACATGCTTTTCCATTCTTGAAAAGAGTGGGTACTCCATCGGAGTGGGTACTGGCAAGGTGTAAATGGTCTTGTGACTCATTTGCCTTGTATTTCCTATGATCATATGAACTGACTTATCACTAACTTTCCTAGATCTTTTATGATACCCAATCCCCTAAGTAACTTAACAAAAATATCTTGGACTAACTCTCAATCAGCAGCTCACATTTGATATTTACCTATCTACCTATCTCTCTCTCTCTCTTTCTCTGTCTGTATATATGCATATATATTTATAATTACAATCTACAAGTAAGAGCAATCATATGAATAAATGCTTTTAGTGATGTTAAAAAAGGGGGTCTATATTATTACCTTGAAACTGCATTTCTTCAAACACCTAAATGTCGATACTTAAACAGCGAAATCTGAAAAGCGTGAACGGCCACTACCCTGGATTTTTTCACAGGGAAATAATTAGCTTGGCCAGTATCAGGAATTTGCCCTTTTCTCCAATGTAGAGTGATCTCAGAGTTGGTATATTTATTAAGGGAGGTGGGGGGCAAAGCCCCCCACTTGATTAGAGTTTAAAGCTTATTTTCCTGTTGGTTAGCCAAGCAAATTTTTTCCCTGTGAAAACATTTGTGGAAGTGGCTGTTCGTGCTTTTCGGATTTTGCTGATTAAGTGTCAACATTTAGGTATTTGAAGAAATGCAGTTTCAAGGTAATAATATAGACCCAAAAAGGGAATGTTTGTATGAGGGAACATTCTTTTTAATGGTGGTTTTGTCAGGAGCTTTTTGTACGAGACTGTGTTGCAGCAGGGTAAGGGAATTTGCCCTCACCCCACTGTTGTGTGATTTGGGAGTTGGTATATATAATTAGCAAGTGGTATGGGGCCTTCAGTTTTAATTTTTCTAGTTTTTGATCATTTCAGATTCTGCGTAAAATGATTGTTCTTTTTTCGTTCGCTCTTTTGGGCGTTTAATATTTAATGAGACAATTATATATATATATATATATATATATATATATATATATATATATATATGTGTGTGTGTGTGTGTGTGTGTGTGTGTGTGTGTGTGTGTGTGTGTGTGGGTCCACTTCACATGACTAAAAGCTCAAAATACTGACATTCATTTGACAGAGTCCACAATCCCAAATTTTCAACATACCGAAAACTCATTTGACTGACTTCAGAATACTGAAATATGACAATGTTGAATTGCAAAATACAAAATGTTAAGCTAACACGAAATCTACAGATTCATGAATACCAAATATTTCATCACAAATAACATTAACAGTCACAAAACCTACATTCACAATACCAAATAAATTGAACCAATATCACCAATAATTCATCTCACCAAATGAAAATTATAAAAGAAAAAAATGCACACTTACAACACTAATGGCTAACTCTTTCCAAAATTAAAAAAACTACTTCCTTACCTTATTAACAGACACCTGATGATATAAAATCCAACTAGGTGGGGGGGGGGGCTACACCTGCCACCCTCCAAACTATGTATACTAACTCCAGGATTGCACTACAGTGGTGCTAAAAGGCATATGCCCTTTATTTACCTTAAGGTACTGTACACTGTCATTTTGTATTTTGCAATTCAGCATTATCAGCTTTTAGTATTCTGAAAGTCAGTCAAATGATTTTTCATTATTTTGAAAATTTGGGATTGTGGACTCAGTCAAATGAATTTCAGTATTTTCTGCTTTCAGTCATGTGAAGTAGACCATATACACACACACACACACACACACACACACACACACACACACACACACACACACACACACACACACATATATATATATATATATATATATATATTTATACATACACATATTTTGATCTAATAGATGAAAAAAAACATTTCATCTGCTAAAATTTGATGGAAACTGACAAAGCTGGAATACTGCCTGCCCAAGAGAGCTCCCAAATCCTCTGCTGCACCCTGCAAAGTGCTACTAACAAAATGTAATGTTTTATAACTTTGTCAGACCCTAAACAATGCAACTGTCTTAGACTGCTAAAAGACACGTTTCACTGTGACTGCAAGAGTAACACTGCAACTACACACATTAACATTTAAGCTAGTCGTATTCTCATTTCATGACATCATGAGATAAATCTTTTGAAAATATAAGCCCTGCCACCTGGAATACACTACTCACAGTACAAATAAACTATAACTGATTACTGTATATTTAGAGAAAAAGTCACCAATTCACTTAAAAAGAACAGAAATTCAAATGTTTTCGGGATATAAATAATAATTCTTAGGACTTTTCATCTTCCATAATCCCTGTTGTTTTACAAATACTCTGTCAATATACACACGTTTCATTCCATTTTGTAATATTAAATACTGCCTATTTAACTCTCTCAGCTACTGTTTTCTTTGGTGCTAGCACTCCTCTCCTCTGATAATTTCAGCTTGCCTTCTTTGTCTGTATTATAATTAGAAACTGAAGGACTTGTCTAGCAAATATCAACGATGGACTATACCAGATCCTGTTAAACTCCCTATCATGTCTATAGCTATAACTATTATTATTTATTTATTTATTTATCATTTGTTGACTGGGAAAGTCCGACTAGGTTCCACAGAGCCTGTTTTCAGTGGAGGCCTGGGGAGAAATGCTCCAGATGCATGTCTTTGGAATGTGGGTGGAAACTGGAGTACCCAGAGGAAACCCACATGAACACAGGGAGAACATGCAAACTCCACACAGAAGGCA
>NC_056740.1:285371467-285563967 GCF_019279795.1 Protopterus annectens
TTGTTACCAGTCCTCTACCTAGTATCTCCAAAGAGCAGGTGATAACCACACTCTCCATGGCCAAAGACACAGTCTCTATGGGACCAGATAACATCCCATGCTGCCTACTAAATGGTGTAAAATAGGACTTACCAGAACCACTTGGTCTTCTCTTCAACCACAGTCTAAGTACTGGCTTTGTCCCAACAGTGTGGAAGGTGGTCCATCAACCGACCCTGGGAACTATAGACTCTCTTAAGCCTAACCAATCCTATCTGCAAGGCCATGGACAGAATCATCATGGACCTTATCAACAAGGCATAGGTGACCTTAAAACTCTTGACCTGACCCAGTTTGGCTATGTTAAAGGTAAATCATGCTTATTAAACCTGGGGACTTCTTCAAGAATGCCATCAAACCCTGGATGAAGGCAGAACAGTACATACAGCCTATTTTGACTTAGCCAAGGCTTTTGACATAATCACCCACTCAGGCATCATTTAGAAACTCACCTAGCTGTGAATTAAGAATCAAAATGTCATTTGGTCTTGATAAATGTGCAAAAGCAACCTTTAAAGCAGGAAAGCTGCAGCACCAAGAAAATATCAGTTTGGGACAGGAATGTGATATAAAGGAACTTGAGCAAGACAGAGTGTATAAATATTTGTGAACTGATGAAGGATCAACAATAAAACATGAACAAATGCAAATAAAACATAGTAAGGAATACTTTAGAAGACTTACATTAATTCTGAAAACAACACTGACATCTAGGAACACAATCCAGGCTATAAACCAATTTGCTCTTCCTGTCCTAACTTACAGATTTGGAGTGATTGACTGGCCCCAAAATGTGTTGGCTAGATTAGACAGTAAAACAAGAAGGATGCTTCATGCTCACCAAATGATTTATAAATATCACTGCATACCAAGATTATATATTCCCCATTCCGAAGGAGGTATGGGCCTCATTGAAATTGATTACATGTATAGATCTGCAATCATGGGACTGCACAAATATCTGCTGACCTCACAAGACCCAAATGTAGTGAAAGTTTTGAAACATGAGGAGAATAAATCTAAGATGACTTCCCTGCTTAGTATAGCAGAAGCATATTGGCATCAAGCAGGAATGGAAAGTAAACCATAAGTAGATAAAAATCAGGCAGCAACTGAATGTGCAAAGAAACAAAATAAAGAATATAAGGTGAAGGACCAGATGAGAAGGCAAGAAATGTGGAAAAGGTGTAAATATAGTTGCAAGTATAGAAAACTTCTGGAAGAACCTCATGATGATCAGAATCAAATGCAGGAATGGTTAAGGAGGGGCAAATTCAAACCCAAGAGATGAAAGGTTAATATTTGCAGCTCAAGATAGTGGGCAGTGTACATGTTGGTTTACAAAGTCCATTGAACATGTAAAGCAGAACTGGAAACAGTTACACACCTCATTGCTGGTTGTAACATACTAACGGCGGAAGGTCTGTATACTGAAAGGCATAATAATGTGGCAAGGCTGTTGCACACTGGAGATTGTGCAAACATTATGGTACTGAAGTGGCTGAAAAACACTGGAAACATGAGCCATAAAGCATCATAGAAAATTATGAAGTCTATATCACATGGGATCACCCATTACCAACATTTCAAAAGACAGATGCTAGAAAACCAGATATATTGGTCCATGAAAAGAAGACAAAAGTAGCATTGATAATTGAAATTGCCATACACAATGACTACAGTGCCTTGCATACAGAGGCACAAAGTCATAAAATATCAGGATTTGCTGGCAGAAATGAGAGCAATGTGGAAGAAAGATACTCATGCAGTTCCACCAGTAGTAGGAGCAATGTGTCTTACAAAAAAGAATCTACAATCATATTTAGATATGTTACCAATACACATAACTCCATACAATTGCATAAGGAATCATTACTGGGTACATTGTGGGTGGTGAGAAAACCACTTCTGACTGACATCAAAGATTGAAACAACACCAATTTCATGAACTTTAATCGTACGTTGTCTTAGGAATGGGGCCCATTCCCATCATGGTATTATAAACCCAAAAGATTTGGGCAAATTAAAAAAAAATGGAAATGAACCCATATGTCACTAGATGGGTAGCCAACTGGCTCACCTACAGAACATATACAGTCAAAATTGGGGATTCCACCTCTACCAGCAGACCAGTCACCAATGGTGTACTATAATGATCTGTGCTAGGCCCCCTACTGTTTGGAACCTATTTCTCAGAAGTACAGGCAAAAATAGATGACCTGCAGCTTACCAAGTTCGCTGATGACTGCAAACAGTCCCCCATTGATGTTGCCATACTACAGAAAGGGCTTACACAGACAAATGACTGGTGCCAAAGCCACAGACTTAAACTAAATGCAAAAAAATGCATTATCATCCCTTTTGGCAAAGGGGAAGTCTCTGCAAATTACAGTCTTAACAGTACTCCCCTTAGCTCAAACCCTGTGGTGTAAGATTTGAGAACAAAGGTTGATAGCAACCTTAACTTCAATCATCATGTGTCCACAGTGGTAATGAAGGCCTTCTGTGTTGCACATTTCATAAGTAAGGGCATCACATTCATCCCTCATCAGAAAACTAGTACGGTATAATGCTCCCTTCCATATGTACCTTACCAGACACCTGCAGCAGTTTGGAGAGACCTCAGAGGTTTCTCACCAAGAAAATTCAGGGCCTTCAACACATGACCTACATGGACAGATTGAAGGCCCTATCACTGTACTCTCTATCTCATAGGCAGCTGAAAGGCGACTTGTGCCTGGCCTACAGAGCAGTCTCTGACCCTGCCCAATGGCAATGCTTCACATCCACAAGTCAAATGGGACAAGATTCACTAGCTCCAGGGATCTGAACCTAGGCTGCAACATTAACAGGACATGCCGGAGAGACAGACATGTCTCCCAGATATTATCACTCCTCTGGAAGAAACTCCCAAATTCACATAAAACAGAGCTCCTCAATGACCCTATTTAAGCATAACTTAGACAGCTGGATGGGAGACTGTAAATTTACCCCTGGGGTGTCACCTATTTGCCTCTTAGATAAAGACCGTCAGTGCTGATCATATTTGAGCTGCAAATATAGACCATACGACTTGGTCAATAAGGGAACAAGGGTATAACATGGCTAGGTTTATAAAGGCCCTAGGACCAATAGCCTAATAACCTCCTATGCATCTATGAAGTCTAAAACTCAAATCTATATCATTATTTAGTGAACTCACTTCTAACTGCTTTGCCAGAAAACCACATATTTTATGAGGAACAGAACAAAAGTATGAGGCAAAAATCTAGACATTCTGCAAAAATTCTGGACAGTCGAGAGGTAAGCCTGTGGCCTTGGTTCTGGCTGAAAACTGCACATAAAAGTAGAGTGTACTTTTTTATTTATTGTATATATTTATATTTGCTAAGTGAATAGGTGATCTGGTCCAAAACATGACCTGAACAAAGAGACAGCCACAAATATATGCTAGAATTACAGATCATATAAGAGCATAAATGTCATATATTACAGAATTTCATACACAATAATGTAGAATTTATAGTCTTAAAGTTTGAGAATTATACCCAGTTAACAAATGATTTCATTATATTATACCCTAAAAGAGATGCAAATGAGGATAGAGGGAATTTAAAGGCTACTACCTTTGTGAATGCTTTCATAACTTAAGTTAAATGCGCTTATGCTTCTTTGACTATTTAAGAGTCCTTACCTGAGCTGTTATAACTAAAAGTTTTATAAAAAGATGGCACGAGTAGCTCTCCTTATCCTTTATAGCATTTTCATTTCTCATCAATATTTGAAATGTGAACTATACAAGACTACTGTACTTATAGGTTATGACATGACTGAGAGAGATTCTCTTGAATGAGAAGCACCTACTAATTCATTTATATTATATGCATATGTCTCTATAAAGCACTACAGAAAAAAAATCAAACACTAAACCTCTCTTATGCTTAATAAAAATTAAAAAAAAAATCTATTCTCTTTCTGAATTGTTTGTAGCTCTGACAACCCTTGATTTACAAGCAATGGATATTTATTACTGTGGTGACAGCCCGTGAGTTTTCACATTATTTTATGCACTATGAAATATATTCAACATCACAATCAAAATCTAATACTGATAAATCAAGCTAATTGATTTCTGCAGATGCAGCTGAGCGTTACATCTTCAAAGACTATGTAATACTGTAAGCTGACATTGCTGTTTCACAGTCCAGGCATCTGAATGGCAGATTCACTCATCTGACAGCCGGTCTCATATTACTTGTTTCATGGTCTGTGCACAGAGCAAGAATCTTCAAATTCAGCTTAAGTTTTCATAGCCTCAGCGATATTTATATTAGAAAAAAATGGAGTTTGGGGAACAATATATTTTTATTGATGACACAAAGTATTTTTTTTTTCATTCGTGCAGGATGAAAGGGCAGGTGAGATTAAAAGCTATATTTTTCAATTAGTAACCAATTTAACCAAGCTGTTTTAATGGTAAAGTACTACAAGCTTTATATTTAGTCCCCAGATGAGTTCTAAACACAAATAGCTTTTACATGCTCAGTAGTATCCTTATAGACAGTATGTTAGTCATTACTTTGCTAGAAGTTTCTAAACAGAAATATCCTATGTGAAGAAACATCTCAAAGCACCAGGTTCTGAAACTGAGCACGGTATTAAATAAATGCTAGGGTGTTCTAGTGATGTATAACTTAGTGAACATTTGTACTGTGTGTGTGTGTGTGTGTGTGTGTGTGTGTGTGTGTGTGTGTGTGTGTGTGTATGTGTGTGTGTGTGTGTGTGTGTGTGTGTGTCTGTGAGTGTGCTCAGACACACACACGCACATATCTACATATTTCTATATCTCCCTTTATATATATATATATATACAGATACATGTATTAGGCACTGAACATTAACGGCAGTTTGACCAAAAGATCACATAAATAAAGAGAGGCATAGTGCTAATGGAAGAAACAGAGTTAGGGTACCTGTAGGCTAGAGATAAGATATGGTAGGGCATGTGATCAACCTGATGCATTTCACAAGCAAAGCAGGATAGCATAGCAGAGTCAATATGCACTCACTCACACAATGCAGGAATCTGCAGCTGCTCAATCTGCACAAAAGAGCAGCCATCAAACAGACCAGTGTGAGTATGTATATTAAAGTGTTACTCTGGTCATCATGCAAATGAAGAGGTCATGGTTAGACAGAAGAGTAGGAAAGGGGAGAAGAGCAAGCAAAAGGAAACATTTAGGGTAAGCATAAATATGAAGGGTGGGGAGAGAAAGAGTAATGGGGGGACCACTTCCTCATATATAGAAAAATAGATAGCTGAGGAAAGTAGTCAGGGAAAGTTGGGGATGAGTAGGGAAAAGAAAGCAGGTGCCAGGTACAGACAGACAGACAGACATAAAACAAATTCAGAAAGATAGGTGCAGTAGACACAAAAAAGGTTGGGAGGACAGTGGGTGTACGCAGACATTCAGAGGATGGAAAAATGGTGATGAGGAGGGTTGTATAATGGACAAAGAATGGAGAATGCCACATAAGGGATGGAAAACATTTGGATAGGGTCGGGTCCTAACATGGTTGGATGTCAAGCTGGCCAAGAGGGCTACAATCTTAGGTAACACTCACATGGGAGACTAATTTTAAAGGTTGGTTGTTCTTCTAGGGTCCTGGTGGGTGGAGCCTACCAATTACGTGACATCACAAACCATGATAAAAGTGATTTTCTGCTCTTCAAGTCCGAAGAGTTTTTTTTTTTTTGTGCTCTTCAATTCAATGTGGTGGTGGGGATACCAGATCAGGAAATGGCCCCAGGTGACAGAATTGCTACTCTAACCTCTGGTTAGTGCTGTGGCTAGATATAGTAGGCCTTTGCAACAGGTTCAACAAAAGGTTATGTTAGTACTTAGCTGAATATTAATTTAAGGGACAGACAGGAAGAAAGTAACTTGAATTTTTACTGTGGAGCATTTAAAAGTCATAGTCACTAAAACTGACAATGGTATGGTATAAGAAGGCTATGAATAAATGTTATGATTTAATGCATAGGTATAAATACATAAGGATGGATTAAGAAAAGTAACTATGAGGCGTACACCTCACAATAAACATTTCTAATTAAGAGACAGCCCTTTCACTGTGCTTCTACATGACGAACTGCAGTAACATGGTGGACTCTCTCGCTGGCCTACCACAAATGCTAATGGAACAATCCAAGGGAGCAGCCTATGCCAATTAACCACGTGCTTTCCCCAAGAAATGCTTGTGGTAAACATTTATGCAGCTGAGCAAATCAGTGAATCACTTTGGTTGCTGTTTAAGTTACATCAGTTGCCCATGTTAATGAGCATGATCAAAAAGCTCATGTTCACCCAGTTCTGTTAGAGGTAAGTGCTGGGGAGTTTAGCAGACAGGTAATGTTTCAGGGTAGGGGTGTGTGTGTGTGTGTGTGTGTGTGTGTGTGTGTGTGTGTGTGTGTGTGTGTGTGTGTGTATTTGTGTGATTTGTGTGGCATCATCTGTGGGTGTTTGTAGACATTTGAGTAGTGTAAGGTGCGGTGTGTGTGTGTGTGTGTGTGTGTGTGTGTGTGTGTGTGTGTCTACAGGTGATTGTGTCAATGAGTGAATGGATGAAAGCATCCATGAAAGTGATTGGGAGGAGAGGATGTGAGGAATCATGAGTGTGTGTGTGTGTGTGTGTGTGTGTGTGTGTGTGTGTGTGTGTGTGTGTGTGTGTGTGTGTGTGTTGATGGGGGGAACACTAAACACCAGGCAAATTGTGTCTTAAATGCACTTAACCAGTAATAGAACAAACATTTGTAGCAGAAAATATGATTGATGGCGCACCCTAAACATCTGTGATAACTCTTTATACTGTGCCTTAAAGGCATTTAAAAAATAAAAGAACAAAGTTTTGCAGCCCAAAACATGTAGGCAGGGGAAGCACTAGATGCCAGGGATACTCTATATTGTGTGCCATGAAGACGCTTAAAATGAATCACACATTGTATCCTCGTAACCCTCATCCTCATCATCATCATCATCATCATCATCATTAATCTCCTTTTTCCCATTTTCTACATGCCTCTCTCGCAGTTCAGTGCTACTGTACTACCTTTTTCAAGCCTGATTGCAGTGGTGGCCGGTGACTTCAAATCAAAGGGGGGTTGCAGGAGACAACTGAATAGGTGGTGCCAATGGGAATGAGTGTGGTCAACTAGAAAGGGGAGGAGCTATGCTCAAAACCACAAAAAAATGGAACTTTAATTAAATACACTGCCCTGGGTGCCAAACTGTTATTATGAGAGTCCAATCAAGACAACATGAAGTGTAGAAGAAAAAAATATATATTTCAATGCATTAGCAGCATGACAGCTAACTTAATATTGAGATGGAAACAAAAAGGTTGCAAGGCATTAAAAAAATACTTTTTAAATACATTACTGGAATGCCAGTCAAAGTCAAGTATAAGAAAAACAAGCAGCACTCAACTCAAACCACTTCTCCTTGCACTGCATTTCTAATTATAATTTATATTCAGCTTTATTAAAGTGCCAAGTAACATGCTGAAAGTAGAAATTTCTGTGATACCCCCACTTGTAAAAATGTTTCTTATCCAAAAAGACCTGCTGCCTGACAATAACTATCTACTTGTTTCATGGGGAAAACATGATCAAAGTAAAAAATGAACAGCAAACAAGAAACAAGCTCAAGATAAATTGCTTAAAGAATTACTGCACAGGTTATGGACTACACATGATAGATTGACATTCTGTTTAGTTTATGGGTAAAGCCTGCAAAGATTACTGCAAGTCTCCAGCAAAGGTAATGAGCTTCTTAAAATACTGTAATCCTGTCCTTTATTACAAATACTGTCATATGCATTTCAATATCCAAGGCTTATACATTATCTAGTTATGTAAGTATTCTCTATATGGCAGCCACAAAAAAGGCTTTAAATGTTGGTGGTTCTTTAACACTATGCTTATTAAAGCTTACTTGCATCTTACATTCTTAAGCTTACCTGATGGTCATATGTTCATAGGTTCATAGGTAGGTACTAGGCTATCGGAAAGCATTGCTACTTAAACACAGAGCAACGGGCACTTTCTGAATAAGAAGAAGCATAAATCAACAGTATAAAAGTATGACAGAAAACCAGAACATTCTGCAAAATCAAGCATTGACAGATGAAAAGCCACTGTAGTACTTGTCTACCTTGGATGGTGGGATACTCTGCACACTTACACTGCTTAACTGCTCCTTGCCTTGCTTGGACACATCCACAGTCACTACATGGGGGGGAGTGGGGTGCAACAAGTATGTCACAATTTGAAATATCTCTGGCTGACTGTGATCGCCCTGACACATTTGTCATACCTCTCAACCTCAGAGCAAGAAATCTGGACAAAGCCATACCATAGAAGTAGGACAAAGGCCCAAAAATAAGGACAATATTTAAATATTGCTCTTATAAACATTCTAATAGAATTATAGGTCTTGAATTATTATGAATTTTCTGAAGGGTATGAAATCTGAAACTCAAATGTCTGTCATTATTTTCTAATGTCAGTCTTTAATGATTTGCCTCTAATTTGCCAGAAAACCACAATCTTATGAAAAATGGACCAAAAATGTGATGCAAAAATATAAAGTAGCCACACAATACAGCTGGGAACCTGTCAAAGAAGGGACACTTTAATATTAGTACTGCTAACTTGAGCAGCTGACAAAATAAATGAAGCTACATGCATTTCTGAAATAAAAGTAATCTATAACTCTGATTATTACAGTTATTTATTAATTGTAAACCCTCCACGTTTTCTTCCAGAATTGCCATTTTGTGGAGGGATTATTAGAGGGAGAGTAACATTTTGAGCCAAAATTGGGGACAGTTGAGAGGTTTGGATATGCCTAATTCTATAAAGCAATTTATTTGCACATACCTCTCTACCTGTTAACACAGGAAATCATTGACAAGACCAAATATATTGGAGGAACATACAAACAGTACTAAATATTGCTGTTGTATAAACTTAGTTGATAGAATAACAGGTCTTGCTTTAGCATGCATTTTTCTGAAGGTTATGAAGTCTGAAACTCAATGTCTGTCATTATTTAGTGACTTAATTCCTAAATGATTTGCAAGAAAACCACAAATTTTATGAGGAACAAACCAAAAATAAGAAGCAAAAATCTATTCATTCTGTGAAAATCTGAAAGTTGAGAGGTATAGTTCAGCCAGGGTTGTCTTTGAGGTTTGCTGCCCTTCCCTTTCACAAAATCATGGTCAAATGGAGCCTCCCCCCTGCAGCCATTCCAATGTCCCATTACTTGGCTATTTTGCCCCATTTAACATAAACATTGTAATGTGCATACTGCTTTATTTCTATGATGATTTTGATTTCATTTGAAAGTTTTATTTTGCATTTTACAGCACAAATATTAAGACATCTGCTAAACAATGCAATGCAGTCTCACAATGAAACTAGACTTAGCATTAAAATTTCTCTGCCCTTGAAATTCACATTCATTGAAACAGCACTGAAATCCACATTCAAAGAAAATACATTTGGCTAGTATAAACTAGTATAACATTGGTCTGTTTTCTAATGATAGGCCCTTTGCCATGTATGTCTTGTGTGATACAGTACATTTATTAGAGAGTGTTTTAAATTTTATTGTTTTGAAAATTTTTCCAGTAAATAATGAAACAAAATGCATGCACCAATAATGACAAAACTGCCCAATTGAGAACATTTCCATCATAAAAGTCTACTCAAACTTCTACAATCCACCAGTATCAGTAACTATGCACAATCTCTGCAGAAGTAAAAGTCATCTATGAAATTCCACATTAAAGAGATCTGTAACTAATGAAGAGGTTGCTGCTAGAAATAAAGTGCCTGCATCTTTGCAAAAGAGGGCATTCTCAGTATGGCAGCATCCACACCAAAGCATCCACCCCTGTGGGAGTAGAACCCAAAGCCTTCTGCATCAAAAGCAAGTACACCTCCTGTTGTGCTATTAACAATACAAGTAGACTCAGCATAAGCAGTATTAAACTTCTCTTCCCCTGCAGCTCTCAGCTCCTTATAAAATCTACTTGACATGCAACTGTATATTTCTCAAATTCACAGCACAAGAAATCAGGAAAAAGCCAAAATGTATTGGGGGGGGGGGGGGACAAAAGCCTAAAAACCAGGGACACATTTTAAACATTGCTTGTATAATCTTGGAAAGTTGCTAATGTAAAATGCTGTGTTACCACCATACATTTCACTGCGAAGTCTTGAACCCAGGACCCTGTGCAAAACAGTCAGAGCGACATACCACTATGCCAAATCAGCTGTTTTATGAAAGAGAGGAAGACTGAAACTTAAATGGCTACCATTTAGTGAATTCAGTTCTCATCATAGCTGTTAACCTCTTAGCACAAAACACCTGGACAAAGCCAGTAATGGGAGAATACAGCCCTCAAACATATTCATTGAATTCAGTTCTCACCATAGCTCTCAACCTTAGCACAAAAAACCTGGACAAAGCCAATAATGGGAGAATACAGTCCCAGAAATAGGGGCAAATTTCAAATATTCATCTTATAAACTTAAAATATTGATAGAATAAAAGGTTTTTTGTTACTATGTACTTTCTGAAGAATATAAAGTCTGAAATTCAATTGCCTGTCAAATTTATTTTTTTAACATTTGTTAACCAAGCAAGTCTGACTTGGAACAAAAGCCAATATTCAGCAGAGGTCCAGGGAGAAATACTGCAGACACATGTCTTTGTAACATGGGAGGACACCAGAGCAAAACCACACACAAAAATAGGGAGAACAAATTCCACACAGAAGGCATCCCAGCCAAGAATCAAATCAGAGCACTTCCAGCTGTGAGGCAACAATACTACCACTGCACCATCAACTATTTAAGGAACAGGAATTACAAATTCAGAAACCACAGATTTTATGATGAACAGATCAGAACAAGATATGAGGCAAAAATCTGCAAAAGTTTCACAAATGGTGTTGGGTAGGGAATTCAGGCTATTGTTACCTGAACCCAGGGTACAGAGTTCAACCTTCAGGTATTCTCTAACCACCACCAGCAGGTATCCTGAGTTTTGTTTATAGCCACTAGTATAAATCAACTGGGGCATTACACAGACACAACCTGCATTACTGCTAAATCTTAGAGCATTACAAATGTGATCCTTAATAAGAGTCAGAAATAGAAGCACTTTCTTATTTTTCACAATAAATGTTCTTTTTATACTAGACCCTTCATAGTATATGACTGGGAATCATTGTATAGGCTTATTTTATTTATTTAATAATGTGTGTCCTAATAGCCAGGTCTGACTTCTGGAGGAAATCATAAAATCTGTCAGGACTAAGGCTAAATCTGTGAGCCAGAAATCATACTGCTGTGCCTAAATCATAGCAAATGAGTGGGATACAGACCATCAATCGATAACAGCTGTTTGAACAACTGTGGCTGTATACTTCAGAAAGTTTAATGCAACCAAATATATGAATGAAAACATAAATAACTGCTTCACAGGAATGTACATTCGCAGCTCACTGTTGTCACAGTACAGTGTGTAAACCATGGTGACCCCCTCATTCACCTTGAACATCTTAACTCAAGGGTCAAGCAGGCAAGCAAAAAGTTAAAAATAACTTGGGATAATAGGCCAAAATCAGGGACAGATATTGCTTTTAAAAGTTGTCAAAATAATAGGTTTGGCATTAGTATGCTTTTTCTTTAAGAAACAGTGTCTGAGAGTCTAGTCTCTGTCAGTAACTGCAGTCCTTGCTAATTTACCAGGGAAACACAAACGTTACAAAGACAGGTACAAAGCATGAGACAAAACCAGACACATTCTGTGAAATAAGGAAGGCATTACACACACACACAGACACAGACACACACAGACACACACAGACACACACACACACAAACACACACACACACACACACACACACACACACACACACACACACACACACACACACACACACACACACACACACCACACAGCCAAAGATGTCACCAAAAATTAATTAAGTTGCTTGCGTGACTGTTACTGTACACCATAGAGATTTGGCTTTGATTAAATGAATAAATAAATACATAATTGACTGCCACACTGGATTGTATGTTATAAACTCACTGTTGTCATAATACAATGTACAGTCTACAGCAACCCATCTCTGTCTCCATATGTCTATCAACTTCTTACCATAAAAATGAAGAGGTAATGTAAAGAATATCAAAATCAGGGAAATGCATTACCCTCTAATACACTTATAAGGATACTATAATGACAGGCTTTACATTAGCATGTTTTTACTAAAGGCTATTACATCTGAAACAAAAATTACTGCTACTAGTTAGTGACAGCAATGTCAGACATTTGCCAGAAAAAAAGACAAACTTTACAAGGAACAGACAAAAATATCAATCAAGATGGGATGCATTCTGTGAAAATTGGACAGTTCAGAAAATCTCTGCCCTCCCATGCATGCATCCTTCTGTACACACACACACACACACACACACACACACACACACACACACACACACACACACACACACACACAGTTCGGAGAATACCCATTTGCCATATTCTGACAAAAACAAAGAGAAACAGATGCTAGCAAGTTCATATGGAAAAGTTGTTGAGCCATCAAGTAGTTTACTAAAGTAGTACTAGTCTAAATGTTGACTTCTGTTTCACTAAGATGAGCAGATACACACTTTGACTTACCTCAAAAAAATGAGTGATTGAGTTTAACTGAAACTGACCGTTTCTGACTGGAAGGCTTTTTTTAAGTAGATGGCTGCTAGTTAAGGACTCAGGATGGAATCCAGAAATCTTTCCTCCCTGTAACAAGCGAGCGCCCAAAGAAAGTCAGATAGCAATAGGCAGCACTAGCAGCTGCATACAGTACAGTAACTGCAAGTAAGCAAAGTACCTGTCCTGTCCTGAACTGCCTGCTAATACTGATTGTTTCTCACTCTCTTTTTCAGAAAGAGAGCGAGAACCAATCAGTAGTCATCATGCCAGTCACGTCACGTATGTGACTGCGGACATGGCAGTCCTCCCCCCCTTCCAATTTACTGTGCGGTTACTGAACAGACTTCTGGGCATCACACACTGATGCAGAACTCTCCATATTCTGTACTGCCTTTACAGCAGTCTGTGACAGCCCAGCTTTAGAAAAAAAAAACCCGGAACTCGCAGAGCACTAGCATACACAGTTCGAGTTCCAGGACTTTGCGAGTCAGTCGGACTCATTTTTATAGCAAGTCAGCCAGTTTTAATTAATTTAAAAAATATTTTATTGTGCAAGTTGTGTCTTTTCTTTTTCTTCACACAGATGGGGGGGGGGGCTGCAGTCTGATGCCACGAGCCCTCACTGCCTGATTGCCTCAAGCCTTCTGTCACAAATCAATCATTCTCTTTGATGCTCAACCTTGTTTCTTCTTACCTTCTTCCTGTCTGTCCCAAATCTTCTTCACCAGATTGTCTACTGCTGCCCTGTACATGTGCCTGAACCAGTGTAATATGTTTTCTTTGATTGTTTCTGCAACTGGTACTTTGGCTTCTGCTTTGATGTCCTCATTTCTTCATCTGTCCTTCAGAGTGCATCCTACCAGTTATCTCTTGCACTTCATCTCCATCACCTTCAGCTTCATTAATGCTCTGCTATCACAGTCCAGTTTTTTATACCATACAGTGGTACTGGTCACACCTATGTATTTTACACCTTAATTTTAATCTTCTTTGATGTTATTCTGTCACACACTATCCCTGAAGGTCTGTGCCAGCTGGCAGCTTCTCTGATTCTAGCTTTGACCTCATCATTTAGACTTCCACTTCACATTAACCACCCCACCCAGGTACTAGAAGCTGTTAACCTGTTCCACTATTTTCCCTTCTATCTCAGTTCTCAGCTTCTTCTATTTCCCCCTATTTGCTGTCAATACCACTGTCTTATCTGTACTTAGTTTCACTCCATGTGCCTTCAGTTTTGAATTCCATTTCCCTACCCTTTGCTGAAGTTCTTGCTTAGAGTCAGGCTGTAATGTGCCCCATCATTTGCATACAGCAACTTTGTTGATATGTACCCTATGACCTGTTTGCTATTGTAGTCTATCACCAATATTAATATCAGTGAGCTCAGAGCTGAACAGTGATGCACACTCACTCCCACTGGGAACCCCTCTCCGAGTCCAAACACTGCTTGTACTTGTGTCATCGGGTCCTTGTACATAACCTGGACAAATTCTACCAATATTTCAGGGACTTAGAACCAGCATAGGAATGCCTCAATCAGCTTTCTTGGGATCTTGTCATATACTGTCTCCATGTTTAGGAATGGACTCTTTCCTCATCTCTAGCTTCGTCGTAGCTATCTGTCAGACTGCAATCATTAGGTCAGTTGCACTGTAACCTTAGCAGAATCTGAGCTGCTCATCTCCCATCGTACTTTATACTATTCTGTGTACTCATTTATCAGACACTCTCTTTAGCACTTTCATGCAGTGTGACAGGAGTCTGATGCCTCTATACTGTCCAAAGTTGATAATGTCCCCTTTGTTTTTGTACACACTGGCACTAGTATGCTTATTCCCCAGTCATCTGGGAGACGTCTTTCTCTCTGTACTGCTAGTAGTACTCTCTGCAGTCATTTCTTCCCTAACTCACCTAACATCTTGATGATATCTGTCATGACAAACCCAGTAAATGAAACACTTAAACTAAGAACAAAAAAAAGGTTGCCAAGAGGTTCAAAATCCACAACAGACCAGGTCTGAAGAAGTCCAGTGATCTGACCAGATGAAAAGCACTTCACATTTATTGTTTCAAGTACATTAAATTCTGTTGTGGATTTTGAACCTCTTGGCAACCTTTATATCTGTCATGACCTCATCTGAGCCTGCTGCTTTCCTTGACTTCATTTTCCTTGGTGCTGTTTTTTCTTCTTCTAGGTTGGGCTCCACTTCTTCTTTCATCATAGGCTGTGTTTGAGGCTGTCTTTGCCTTGCAACCTGATGTAGTTGTGCCATCTACTGAATCACATTCCAGAAACTGTTAAGAGTGTTTCTGATGCATTTTTCTTTGCTATTGCAACTGTTTTCTTAACCTCTCTGTTTGCCAACCAGTACTTCTTAGCCTGGTCTGTCTTTTCTGTCTGTTTTTTCTTGCACTCCTTCTTTCTTTTGATGACTTCCTGGACTTCTGCATTCCACCACCAGCTTTCTTTATGTCCCCTATTTCCATACCTGGCACAGCTGCATATCTGTTCTATAGTCCACATGCAAGCTGTTTTGATGTGCTGCCATTCATCTGCAGCTCCACCTTCTTCCTCTTCATCCTGAGGTGCTAGAGCCCTGAGTATTTCATTGAACATTTGTGCTTCTCTCCAGTCAACTTCTCCATCTTCAGCCTAGTCTTTGTTGACCTTAGAGACTTCTCTAACCACTGCGCAGCTGATTGTGGTAATCAAGAGTTTTTCTATGTGCTGACAGTTTCACTGGTGATGGCCTTTTTAATCACTGATTCCACCCCAATACTTTTTCCTTACAAGGAAGAAGTTCACCTGAGGTGCATGTTGTCCACTCTTGTATATGATCTTTTCACTGTCTATCTTTCTGAACCAAGTGCTGGCCACCATCAAGCCATTTGCCAGATGGAAGTCTAAAATGTCCTCTCCTTCATTATTCCTGCTGTACCATTCATGTGGACCCAGGCAGCTCTAATATACTGTTCTGTCTGTCCCTATATGTGCAGTCAGGACCCCCATTATCAACACCAGTTCATGATGTTCTGCTTTATCTAGTAGGTCCTGAAACTGCTGCCTGAATGCACTATTTTCCTCAGTCTCACAACCATGCTGTAGGACATAGGCTGAGGTTATCAATAGTACCCCATGTCTGTTACTAATTCTGATGAGATGCCTTGCCTCACTGCCTTCCAAAGCCCCTCCCTCACCATAATTCCCATACCATTTCTAGTCTATCTTCCCCACAGAGTAGCAGACTTTGGATCCCAAGCCAAGTGGCTGTACTGCATTGTCCTTCCAGCTTTTTCTTCCAGATACAGAGGATGTCCAGCCACCTCCTTCTTACCATCATGTCATCCACTTCCAATCTATGCCCTGTCAGTAACTGTATAATGAGAGTAGCAATCCTTAGTTACTTTTTGGCAGGTTGATTATTTTTACATTCAGCTTTTTCTCAACAGAGGTATCCCAGGTAATCAAAGTTGGACTATTAGACACCAGCTGGGAAACTGGACAAAAGCTGACTGGTAGCTTATTGTCCTAGGCTGTTGGGCTTTATGACAGGTATACATTGGGCAATAGGAGCTAAATGGCCTCTCCTACCTTTAGCACTGGGCCCTAGCTTAGGTTGGATCTTCAACCTACTTATAACTGACAAATACCTATACCCATTTTTGGAGACATAAGTCAATGCAACCAAATCACCTAGAGCCAGTTTTTATGCAGTGCATAGTCTGTGATCCATTTTCTCCTATCTAGAGGATATTATGCACCACAGCTGATGCCAAAAGCTGTTGGTCTATGCAACTCTTCTCCTGATGGGCACCATGTCTGTGCTGCTGCTCCATTCTTGGGTGAGCTTCAGGTAGAAACACCCAGCATGGAATTGGAAGGTGGAGAAACCCACAGAGACACAATGAGAAGATAATAAATAATAATAAATATGAAACTCTACTTCCTGGCATAATTTGTGATGGTAAGAGTTTTTGAGCCTCCTATAAAATAATGGATAGAAAATTGAGAGGGATAGGAGTGTGTCCACGGGGTTGCAGGCTTTGGGACAAAGTGCTGAGTAGTACTAAATGGCAACAGGGAGGATTTTCAAAGTATTACATGGACTCACGTTAAAAGATAACAGAGGAATAGGTTTAGAATCACAATTTGTTTTACAAACACAAAAGAGAATATGGACACTCCTCCACCATTAGTGTTTCGATCCTGATTTGGTAGCCGAAAAGTGTGGTAAGAGTTCTAGCCTGGTATTGCAGGGGTGGTCTCTCTGGAGCCTTGAACCAGGTCTCAGTTACTGTACAGATATCGATGATTTCCATTTTTAGGAGTGCCTCCAGAGAGTGCATTTTGAGGTTTAGACTTCTAACATTGAGTAGCATTACCTTCAGATTTTGCATGCTTGTACCTGTTACGGTGGTGGTTTTGTCCTTTGAACTTTGCTTAAAAAAGGCACTGTAGGGTTGGCAAGAGCCTTAGCCAGTAACCTGAATCCCAAGGGCGACAGGTGCAGATCATCTCTGGCAAAGCATCATGGTCTGTCAATCATGTCGTCCCAGGCAGACAGATACTGGATCCCCTTTGAATGATACCAGAAGCTTAGCCAATTGTTGAAGTCAATCAATTTGTCCTTATATTGTGGTATCATTCTGGGTGAAGGCAGGATGCTACTCAGGGCTAGGGTCATACCTGCCTGGGCAACATGATCAGACAGCTCTTCCATGTCTCTTTTCATGTAGTCCAGGGAGGTACGTCTCAAGTAATTCACTCCAACATGGACAATGACAGAGACATATTTGTACTTGTTGTGGAGTGACTTGAGTGCATGAGTTATGTGGCAGAACCTGGCAACCGACAGGCAGCTCACTGTAATTTTCTCCTTGTTCAGCCTGGTGAGTGGGACATCATTGTGCCTGACTATAGAGTCACCTATTACTAAAGTGTTAAGTATGTTGTTTTGCCTTATGGGCTGTTGCTGGGTGGCACACTGGTGTTGTGAGCTATGTGACACTTTGGTTGTGATTGGTATTTGTTTGCTTTTCAGCTTTGGAGGTCCTTGTTGCTTTGGCGGGTTACAGTTAAGGGTCTCTGCATATCTGTATTTAGTGTTGCTATGTGTGGGTGTTGGTGGTGTGAGTTTAGACTGGCTATGTGTTGCTTGACATGTAGTACGGTTGTTAACCTTCTCCTCTTGACTGTCTAGCACAATTTTGGGTGGAGAGAGCATTGCTTTCAGTTTGGCTATGTAAGTGCATCTCTCACAGGATGTAGTGTTGGGTGGTAGGAAGAGAGGGTTGTGTGTGTACATGAGGCAATTGCTGCATTGCCCCAGTATGCCCAGATTCACCAGGTGGACAGGAGAAATCAACGGAAGCTGACCCTTGGATATGCCTGGTTTGGTGCCTTTTTTTTTTAAAGTACCGGAGCTGTTTTCCCTTACCTTAGCAAGGTACTTTGCAATTATAGGCTGTTTAGTGCATATGATTAATTTCTCCTTATTAATAAGGAGAGTTGAGTGCTTGTATCAGTTTAAGGCTTCTTAATGCTTTCCAGCAGGTATTAGAGAAAGTGCTAGTCACAGGGATGCTTAAAGGTAAGATAAAAAAATGGTTTAAATTAAACACTGCAGTATGCACTAGAGAAGTTAGATGTGAAAGTAGGTAACTTAGTTTTTACCTGTCAAAAAAGTTAAGTTTTAGTGGAGAGTCACTATTTTTAAAACAGCAAGATAGATTGAAAGGGGGTGATCACTTTTGTATTCCGGTACTATGGAATATAGAAGAATGGCCAATAAATTTAAATAGTTGAAGGGGAGTGATTTCACAAAATGATAATTTTGTGCTTACTCACACAAGCCAGTGAAAGCAAAGAGGAAATGAGATATATGGTCAAATTAACATAAGAGACAGGCAGCTAGAAAGACAGTGGTGTCTTTTGAAGTTTTAATATGCAGTTAAAAGCAGAACACAAGCAAAACACAAGGTAAAGAAAACACATCACAGCACTCAAAATATAAAAAGGCAATAAACCAATGCAAAATACAACAAATAAAAAGCAAACCAACCTTTCCCTCACACCAAAGTGTAGCAGAGTATGGGTGACCCTTTCCAATAAAGCACTGAAATGTTTTATTTTACCCCTTAAACAGAAGGTTTAGTTCCTAGCTCCACCCTCTCAGTTCATAAATGATTAACCTTAAGTGACTTCTTCTATCTTATGCATGAGTCCTTAATTGATCAGTTCTAATTTCTGCGGGACTCACAAGAAACAGAGCTGTGGTGTCTTTTGAAGTTTTAATATGCAGTTAAAAGCAGAACACAAGCAAAACACAAGGTAAAGAAAACAAATCACAACTCTCAATATGTAAAAAGGCTATAAACCAATAAAAAATACAACAAATAAAAAGCAAACCAACCTTTCCCTCACAGCAAAGTGTAGCAGAGTCTGGATGAGCCATTCCAATAAAGCTCTGAAATGTTTTTTTTTACCCCTTAAATAGAAGGTTTAGTTCCTAACTCCACCCCTTCAGTTCACAAATGATTAACCTGAAGTGACCTATTCTATCTTAAGTATGAGTCCTTAATTGATCAGTTCTAATTTCTGCTTGACACACAAGAGACAGAGCTGTGGTGTCTTTTGAAGTTTTAATATGCAGTTAAAAGCAGAACGCAAGCAAAACACAAAGTAAAGAAAACAAATCACAGCACTCAAAATATAAAAAGGCAATAAACCAATAACAAATACAACAAATAAAAAGCAAACCAACCTTTCCCTCATAGCAAAGTGTAGCAGAGTATGGGTGACCCTTTCCAATAAAGCTCTGAAATGTTTTATTTTACCCCTTAAATAGAAGGTTTAGTTCCTAGCTCCACCCACTCAGTTCATAAATGATTAACCTTAAGTGACCTCATCTATCTTATGTATGAGTCCTTAATTGAACAGTTCTAATTTCTGCCTGACTTACAAGAAAAAGAGCTGTGCTGTCTTTTGAAGTTTTAATATGCAGTTAAAAGCAGAACACAAGCAAAACACAAGGTAAAGAAAACAAATCACAGCACTCAAAATATAAAAAGGCAATAAACTAATAGAAAATACAAGAAATAAAAAGCAAACCAACTTTTCCATAACAACAAAGTGTAGCAGAGTCTGGGTGAGCCTTTCCAATAAAGCTCTGAAATGTTTTATTTTACCCCTTAAATAGAAGGCTTAGTTCCTAGCTCCACCCCTCAGTTCACAAATGATTACCCTTAAGTGACCTCTTCCATCTTATGTATCAGTCCTTAATTGATCAGTTCTAATTTCTGCCTAACTCACAAGAAACAGAGCTGTGCTGTCTTTTGAAGTTTTAATATGCAGTTAAAAGCTGAACACAAGCAAAACACAAGGTAAAGAAAACAAATCACAGCACTCAAAATATAAAAAGGCAATAAACCAATAGAAAATACAACAAATAAAAAGCCAACCAACTTTTCCATAACAGCAAAGTGTAGCAGAGTCTGGGTGAGCCTTTCCAATAAAGCCCTGAAATGTTTTATTTTACACCTTAAATAGAAGGCTTAGTTCCTAGCTCCACCCCCTCAGTTCATAAGTGATTAACCTTAAGTGACCTCTTCTATCTTATGTATGAGTCCTTAATTGATCAGTTCTAATGTCTGCGGGACTCACAAGAAACAGAGCTGTGGTATCTTTTGAAGTTTTAATATGCAGTTAAAAGCAGAACACAAGCAAAACACAAGGTAAAGAAAACAAATCACAACACTCAAAATATAAAAAGGCAATAAACCAATACAAAATACAACAAATAAAAAGCAAACCAACCCTTCCCTCACAGCAAAGTGTAGCAGTGTCTGGGTGAGCCATTCCAATATAGCTTTGAAATGTTTTTTTACCCCTTAAATAGAAAGTTTAGTTCCTAACTCCACCCTCTCAGTTCACAAATGACTAACCTGAAGTGACCTAATCTATCTTATGTATGAGTCCTTAATTGATCAGCACTAATTTCTGTGGGACTCACAAGAAACAGAGCTGTGGTGTCTTTTGAAGTTTTAATATGCAGTTTAAAGCAGAACACAAGCAAAACACAAGGTAAAAAAAAAATCACAGCACTCAAAATATAAAAAGGCAAGAAACAAATACAAAATACAAAAAAAAAAAGCAAACCAACCTTTCCCTCACAGCAAAGGGTAGCAGAGTCTGGGTTAGCCTTTCCAATAAAGCTCTCAAATGTTTTATTTTACCGCTTAAAAAGAAGGTTTAGTTCCTAGCTCCACCCCCTCAGTTCATAAATGATTAACCTTAAGTGACCTCTTATATCTTATGTGCGAGTCCTTAATTGAACAGTTCTAATTTTTGCTTGACTCAAAAGAAACAGAGCGGCGGTGTCTTTTGAAGTTTTAATATGGAGTTAAAAGCAGAACGCACGCAAAACACAGGGTAAAGAAAACAAATCACAGCACTCAAAATATAAAAAGGCAATAAACCAATACAAAATACAACAAATAAAAAGCAAACCAACCTTTCCCTCACAGCAAAGTGTAGCAGAGTATGGGTGAGCCTTTCCAATAAAGCTCTGAAATGTTTTATTTTACCCCTTAAATAGAAGGTTTAGTTCCTAGCTCCACCCCCTCAGTTCATAAATGATTAACCTTAAGTGACCTCTTCTATCTTGAGTCCTTAATTGATCAGTTCTAATTTCTGCCTGACTCACAAGAAAAAGAGCTGTGGTGACTTTTGAAGTTTTAATATGCAGTTAAAAGCAGAACACAAGCAAAACACAAGGTAAAGAAAACAAATCACAGCATTCAAAATATAAAAAGGCAATAAACCAATACAAAATACAACAAATAAAAAGCAAACCAACCCTTCCCTCACAGCAGAGTGTAGTAGAGTCTGGGTGAGCCTTTCCAATAAAGCTCTCAAATGTTTTATTTACCCCTTAAATAGAAGGTTTAGTTCCTAGCTCCACCCCTCAGTTCACAAATGATTAACCTTAAGTGACCTCTTCTATCTTATGTATGAGTCCTTAATTGATCAGTTCTAATTTCTGCCTTACTCACAAGAAACAGAGCTGTGGTGTCTTTTGAAGTTTTAATATGCAGTTAAAAGCAGAACACAAGCAAAACACAAGGTAAAGAAAACAAATCACAGCACTCAAAATATAAAAGGCAATAAACCAATACAAAATACAACAAATAAAAAGCAAACCAACCTTTCCCTCACAGCAAAGTGTAGCAGAGTATGGGTGAGCCTTTCCAATAAAGCTCTGAAATGTTTTATTTTACCCCTTAAATAGAAGGTTTAGTTCCTAGCTCCACCCCTCAGTTCATAAATGATTAACCTTAAGTGACCTCTTCTATCTTATGTATGAGTCCTTAATTGATCAGTTCTAATTTCTGCCTGACTCACAAGAAAAAGAGCTGTGGTGACTTTTGAAGTTTTAATATGCAATTAAAAGCAGAACACAAGTAAAACACAAGGTAAAGAAAACAAATCACAGCATTCAAAATATAAAAAGGCAATAAACCAATACAAAATACAAAAAAAACTACCTTTCTTACAGCAAAGTGTAGCAGAGTATGGGTAAGCCTTTCCAATAAAGCTCTGAAATGTTTTATTTTACCCCATAAATAGAAGGTTTAGTTCCTAGCTCCACCCATCAGTTCACAAATGATTAACCTTAAGTGACCTCTTCTATCGTATGTATGAGTCCTTAATTGATCAGTTTTAATTTCTGCTTGACTCACAAGAAACAGAGCTGTGGTGTCTTTTGAAGTTTTAATATGCAGTTCAAAGCAGAACACAAGCAAAACGCAAGTTAAAAAAAACAAATCACAGCACTCAAAATATAAAAAGGCAATAAACCAATACAAAATACAAGAAAAAAAGCAAACCAAGCTTTCCCTCACAGCAAAGTGTAGCAGAGTCTGGGTGAGCCTTTCCAATAAAGTTGTTTGATTTGCTAACTTTTGAACTTCTGAGAATGTTGAAGTTTGAATTCCGCGCATTTGGTTCACCCTATGCATGATCAATATTGTCCAGTACGACAATATGAAGGTAAGCCAAATATTCGTATGCTTCTAGTCCATAAACTGGTTCTAAAACTGGTGAAAACCAATTTGATTTTTTTAGTTTACAATTATTGTTAATAATATTACACAAAGAAGTTTTTTGAGCTGCTGAACCACAGTAATACCATTCCCCATAGTCAATGCAATCTTTGTTCACGTATTATTAACGAGACAGAGATAATTAAAGTCAGACATTTTAGTACTGGAGGCATGTACAGTTGTAGCAATAATAAGGCTTTTCTTTAAGCCATTGGGTATCCATGTATTCTCAAATATACTGGCGAGTCTAAAAAATGATTAGAGTCTAGTTACACATCTGGAATATATTTACAAATAACTTGCATGGACCTGCTGTTACACACATTATATATTACCACAATAAACTGATTTTTCAGATGGTAAGTATTGTTCATTTTTAGATTAGGGTCTATATTAGAACACTGAACATTCAAAATGTCGAGTGTTCTAATATCGAACCCTATCAATCGAAAATTTAAAACACCGAACAGTCAGAACCGCAAATGTTTTCCTGGGGAAAACATTTGCTGTTTCAAATCACATACACACAACGTAAGCACACCAAACAAACAGCAATCCACACACATACAACTAAACTATTACACCTAACCCTACACTAAACTATACATACACCACTAACTATCCACTTACCTTAACCTAAACCCTAACCCTAAGGTCTGTCACTATCACACAGTCACCTCACCCGCGCCCTAACCCTAACTCACCTACCCTGCCCTAACCCTCACATCCACACAATCGCACACTTACCTGACCCATGCCCTAACCCTAACACACCTAACCCACCCTCTCACATCCACACAATCGCACACTTACCTGAACCTGACCCGTAAATTTTCACCAGAGCACTGAAAATACTGAAGCAACAGAAACGGACAACGAAATTCTTTCCCTGGGAAAAAAATTGGTTTTCTGTTTCTTCGATATTTTCAGCGTTCACTGAAAATGGGTCGATATTAGAACACTCAACATTTTGAATGTTCAGTGTTCTCATATAGACCCTTAGATTATACCTGGTATCAGTTGTGTTGTTAAACAACTCCACTACTTACTGATTTGTAATTGTTAAACAGGCTTAAGCACTGACCCACATGGATCCTTTCTCAGTCTCAGTCTGGAAGCACTGTCTGATTAAAGGACTAGCTTAGAGTCACACTGTCAAACAAATGGAGAATGAAGGAATCAAACACTAGATGATAAAAATCAGCTCATTAACAGTGCATAGTCTTCATTTTCTTCACTTACTACCAGGCTGTACTTGTGCTTAAAAAAATAAGCTGAGCCACTCTGGTGGTCTAGAGGGAAAAAGCCCTGATTATGTCCCAGGTGACATGGGTCTGATTAACAGACTGAGCAACTGATGGAGTAGAACAGAGAGATGGGCATGCCTGTCCTAGGTGATAGGGTGGTTGTCAGTTATGCTCTCTAAGGAAAGGTGTGGTCTAAAGAGGAGAGTTGCCCTCAGATATAGTCAAATAGTATGAGCAATGGTGGAAAAAGGAAGTGGGTAGGGTATAAAAATGAATCCCTTCAGAAGGAAGCACAGACAGCTGATTCCTAGGATGCCCTTAGGATCTATGACTGGCCCCAGGGGTAGGAGGATGTCTAATACACGCAGTCTGGACATGGAGCAATTAGGAGCTGGCTCGGTAGGATGAATAGAAAAAAACAAACAAAAAGAAAACTGAATTGCTTCTAAAGAGCATTTTTCTATTGGATGATTTTAATTGATATGTTTCTGTCTGTACACAAGCTGTATGTTTTATGTTTTCTTTTGAATACCAAGAAAGTTGTTAAAACAATGTGTTCGGAGATTATAATAACTCTTGTTTGTTATTACTTTGTCATTTCACTTGCTTGCTTGTGTGGTCAGTTTTTAAAAAAACCTATGGAGTCTTTGGGAGTTCTGACGTATTTCACTGCCTCAAGGGAAAACAATGTGGACCCTAATACTCTTTTTAATCAAATACTGGGAACATTTGAAAACTGCTGTCATTTATTTACAAGCTCAGCTGGTAAATCTGAGCCCTTTCTATATACAATCCTGTTAGATTTTGAAAGCACAAAGTAAAGCAATCACATTCTGAAAGTTTAGAAGATTGACATGCAGTATTACAATAGGAAAAAAAAGTTAAATCTGATGGCACAATATGGAAAAAATATATCTAAAATGTTTTCTTTACAATTATCATTACTTAATATGTCAGTAAATAACTGTGGAAGATAATGTATTCCATGCAAATGTTCAGAAAGACCACAAAGCAGGATATTCTTCCTATATCCATTACCTTTCATAATAGTTTCTGAACTGCATAATTTTGAAGGGAAACAAAGGTATCATCACTTAAAGTTGCAGCTTGCTTAAACATATTATTCAGTTAAAAGCCTTTACTCAGTTGTCTCCATCCTTTAAGCTCTCTTAAATATGTCTTATTTATTTATTGATTGATTGATTGAGACTTGATTATCAGCAAAGTCCTAATGGGTAGAAGCCCATTTTTAATGGATGCCCTGGGGAAAAAGCTACAAATTATTACAAAACATTTTAAGAACAATAATTTTACAATCAAAAGTAAAACAAAAATCATTTACAGTTCACACAATTATAACAAATTAGACATAATATAAAAAATTAGCAAGAACAATAAAAATCACTCATTTGCTGGTCCTTGTGTCCACAGCAAAGCTATAGCAAAGTCTCCAAAAATAACAGGAGGACACAGGATAGGCTCCAAGGTATAAAATTTTAATCAGGCACAAACGCTTTCACATCTGCTTCTTCAAGTGCACAAACCTCCTGTTGTTTTTGGATAATATAAAAATTGGTTAAGATTCGATACAAGGTATATGACAATCATTTAATATTTAGAAAAATTTTTGACAGTATGTAGAGAAATTAAAGGTAAGTTTTTATATGAATAGGAACTGCAATATAAAGTGAGAGAAAAACAAGCTTATGGTATGTTTAGTGAGAAAGTCAGGGAAGAAAATTAGATAGCAGTAAGGAAGTAAGTGATGCAAAGAGAATAAGGAGGTATAAGGAATAAAAAGGTACTTGCTCACATTTAAGGATATAGTTTATCCTGGTTTTGAGCAGGAATACAGACAGAGTTTAGTTAGCAAGTCTTTCAGAGTGGTTTTGAAAGACGGAAGGGAGGGTATAGATTTGATAGATACAGGTACTGAGTTCCAGGGCTTAGCAACCTTGTACGAGTACAGGCAATGGCCAGCAGATTTGTTGGGTTTGTAGACAGACAGCAGTTTTTGGTGACTGGATCACAATGACCAACTGGGAACATAATTGTCTAGAATGTTTTTTTAGTACTGGACAGGCAAATGGATGCTAGATAATTTTATAGGTGGTAAGAAGTTGTGTACATGCTAGTTGATGTGACAGTTCCAACCAATTAAGACTTTTCAGTGTTATACATACCTCTCAACCTCTTAGAAAAAAAATCTGGACAAAGCCATAAATAATCATTTAAACTTAGAAAGTTGATAGAATAACAGGTTTTCCATTAGCATGAATTTTCTGAAGGGAATGAAGTCTGAAACTCACATCTCTCTAAGTGTTTTCTGGGTTCCATCCAGAAGGATTTGCCAATCATCTTCCAGAAAACCAAAAAAAATGTATGAGGAACAGACCAAAAATATGAGGCAAACATTTGGACATTCTATAAAAATCTGGACAGTTGAGAGGTATGGTGGGTTCTGAAAGGAGTATGTCCTGCAAATATATCAACTTTGTTATAGCAGTGTTCAAGTTTTAGGTTTTAATTTTTGTAAAGCATGGAGATTAGTAAGTAAGGGGGTCAGGTGCCATGCAGAAGAGTGAGGAGGAGAAAAGTAGTGCAAGTGTAGTTTTATTTGCTTCAGTGAGAAAGTTTCTGGCTCTGTAAAGCATCCCTAGTTTTTGATGAGTTTTAATTATGCATTTTTTTATATGCAGGTTGAATGTAAGATTATCATCATCTATCATTCCCTAATAGTTTGCTATGAGATGTAGCTTCAGTGGCTATATTATCAAGATCGAGGACTTTAAATTTTGTTTTTTCATGAGAGACAGATTTGGGGAAAAAGTAGTAGTTTGGTCTTTTTGGGTTGAATATGAGTTGTGAGTTATGAAGCCATGTTTCAGGGGCTATTAAAGCTTCTTTCTTTGTTTTCTCAAACATATTTATTACATTTTCACATATGACAAAGGCAATCTTACATTTATATAAATGAAAAACATACAAAATAATACCACTTTAGTTGCAAACAGTTTATATCACAGACAACATTAAAACAACTGTAGTTGCAAACATTACACATCTCTTATAAACATCCACTCATTGACAGTTAAACATTATATGGCTCATTCAAAGCCTCTTAAACCTCGTTCCTGCGCAGCATATATTGTTCCTACAATTCCCATTTTTTTCCTATGTAGTTTGCTCCTTCCCTTTTCTAAAGATCTCATTTCCACTTGTTTTACCTCTGTTACTATATTCACTTCTTCTTCTTATTCTTCTTTCATCTTTTCCTGGTAAGGGGTTGCCACAGTAGAACAGTCCACAGAACAATTGACAGTGGAGTTTTACAGTGTCGAGTTGCCAGCCCAGCACCCGAGCTTCCACAGAAGCCACACACATGCACACACTCACACCTAGGGCCAATTTAGTGTCCAATCCACCTATAGCATGTCTTTCATATGTGGGAGGAAACTGGAGCAACCAGAGGAAACCCACGCAACCGTAGGGAGGACATACAGACTCCACAGAGAAGACACCCCAGCCGAAAATCAAACCAGAGAATATCTTGCTGTGAGGCGGCAACAGTAACTGTTGCACCACCGTGTCTGTCCTCTGTTACTATATTCACTACTTCTAGTAAAGTTGGTCTAGACTTTAATTTCCATTTTCTAGTAATTTCTTTTTTGACATCCACCATAATTAGACTCATTAAGGCTTTACTATGTTTAGGCAATTTCAGTTCTGTAGCATAACTCAAAAAAATAATCTCCCCAGTCAATCCGGTCTGCTCACCCAGCATCTCCAACACAGAGGTCTGCAGGGAATCCCTAAAGTCAGACAGTTCATTACACTCCCAAAAAATATGTTCCAGCTACCGCTTTCTTGCCCATCACACCTCCAACATTTGCTATCCACCCGAAGAGTATAAAAATACCTGTGTAAACACTTCTAGGCAAAGATCCTAAATCTTCTAGCCTTTGTTGCATATTTGGGAGATATACATATATCCCCCATTGTCTCTTTGTAAATTGTTTATCCAATTTCTCTTCCTAATCCTTTCTAAGCTCCTCTGATTGATTCTTATAATAATCATGCAATATTTTATTTGCTTTATAAATTATTATTTTTTTTAACAGCAGGTTCTGTTCTAGATTCTATTAAAAACTCTACCAGTGCTGGTCTTTCATTTAGGAACCCCCTATTTCTTTCTATTTGCTTATATCTGATATCAATCCTTGATAGGGAAGGCATTCTTTAACCTGCAGTCCAAATACATTCTTGGCCTCTTCCCATTCTATTACCTTTCCCTTTCTGATTATTTGCTCCTAATACCTTGGATCCTTTGCCAGTTTTCTCCAATGAATTCCAGCTCCCTCTTGCCTATTATCTGTATTCCTGACCACAGTTATCCCTATTGATAACATATCTTTTCTCCATTTTCATGTTGGTTTGGTTCTTAGAATACTCCCTGCTATCTTATGAATATAATATCTGTATGATTTTGGTTGTTCTCCTTAAGAGTCTGCATTAAAAAATCCCAATCTCTCCTTATTTCTTGAGCTTCCTCCCTGTGTGAGCATCATTTCTTTCCACTTTGAACTGTAGTCTTCTGTTTGTGCTATATATACGAACCTTAACTGAGTTGCTCTAAAACACACCCTCAAATTAGGTAATCCTAGTCTGCCGTTAAAGCTTTTTGAGTAATTTTTTGGGGTTTACCATGTTGTCAGATGTACAAATGAAAGTGGAATTGTCTGTGCATTGTATTAGGGTGGCCTGTTGTGTGGAAGTATAGAGGGTCTTGGTAAAAATTTTAAAGGGACCAAGATACAGCCTTGTGGTACACCATGAGTGCCATTTTACTGACTGATAGCTATTGGACAAGTAGCTTTTGAACCACAGAAGGATGGATTGAGAGGCACCTAGTGAGAACATATGAAGAAGTTTGCTGTGACAAACTGTATTGAAGGCTTTAGACAAGGCTTTAGACAAATCTAGAAATAAGAGACTAATCTGCCATTATCTCCAGCTTTGTTGACAGTATCTATGTAGGTTAGAAAGGTAGTGCTAGTACTATGGGAAGGATGGAAGCCACATTGTGTAAGGCATAGGAGTTCTTTTTGCAGGAAATAGTCTAGCAATTGTTGTTTTTGAACACATTTTTCAAGTATTTTGGTGAGGGAAGATAAGATTCCTATAGGTCGAAACTATTAATGTCTGGTGAATTTCCTCCTTTATGCAGAGGGATAATGTGTGACTTTTTCCAGAGAGATCAAAAGTGGGATTCACGGATTGACCTACTTATAAGCATTGAGACAGGATCAGCAATGGTATTAACTTCTACACTAAGGAATTAACAAAAGGTTTATTTAATAAAGAGAATCTTTAAAATCTTCCTGGATTAGTGCTAATGCTGTCTTGGGCTTAACATGTTATTGAGTTCTTCTTTTTACGTACTTCTTCTTTTCTTGTTTTGCTGTTTTGGGGCAGACATAATTTCAGACATTTAAGGAAGACTGCAGTATAACTTCTAATATTTCCATGCAATGGGAATACATTTTCCACTTAAGATCATTCTAGGCAATTACAGTTCAGTAATTTTTCCAGACATAAATTGTTAACATCAAATTACATACAACAGACATGCACTGGTGTTTAAAATATAAACTAATAGCTTGGTATCTCCTAAGTGTTGTTGTAATGGCTAGGGAGCTGGAAAAATTAAGGAAAGACACAATTTATTTCAGCATGGTGTCATCTTGAAATGATCAGCAATGCAAATTCTTGAGCAAGTTTGTTCATTAAAATAAAATAAAATAAAAAATAACTATACCTTTCCAGGTACCTATGCCTGACATAAACAAATGTGAACATGTTTCTGAACTAGTAGCAAAATGAATCATTACTGGATTTTTTTTGGTTTGATCACAGTATGCAAAAGCAACAACAGTGACTTATTATGAATGCTTGAATGGTGAAGTTATCTGGTACGCCTAGACTCTACCAGATCTGTTTCTATCTAACCTACACATCCAGATAAATCAAGGTCAGAATACATCAGCAACAAGATAATGCAGTTTATTAACACTAGAAGACTACAGACTCTGAGATGATAAAGAAATATCTAAGACAATAAAGAAAATGTTGTATGAATTACCCAAGGTAAATAGTCCTGTCTCTGTAAGAGGAGAGGAAATTTGAGATCTTTTTTAATATATTAAGAAACCAGAAAGGACAGAGACAAAAGGATAAGGGTAGAATTTTAGAAATGAACAAATTCCTTAACTGATTTGCTTCTTGTAGAAGTTGCCAACCTTATTTCTTTCAGGTAAAAAAAAAAAAAATAAATATATATATATATATATATATATATATATATATATATAATTTCACTTTGTCGACATTCAAAATACTGAACTCCCACTTTATTGAAGCAGCAGAACTATGACAATCTTGAAAATCTTCCCAGGGTAAGTAACCTGTTGTGCAAAATGGTGAACTTTGCCCTATTCCCAACTCTACTGCAATCTTGGAATTGGTATATTTAGTTGAGGGTGCATGGGGGGTGTAGCCCCCCAGATGGGTTAGGGATGGTGTAGGTTGTGTTT
The DNA here is from genome assembly GCF_019279795.1 of Protopterus annectens. NCBI lineage: Eukaryota > Metazoa > Chordata > Ceratodontiformes > Protopteridae > Protopterus > Protopterus annectens. The sequence goes on from NC_056740.1 coordinate 285,402,255, forward strand.
TGTTTCTTTTTGGGTAAGTGGTTAATTACCATGGCAAGATCTGCATAGTTCCGGTGCTTCAGTGAAGTAGGAGTTCTACATTTTGAGTGTCGACTAAGGGAGATTCAATAATATGTGATTTTGACAAAGTGAGGTAAATGTTAGACACCCAATTGAATTTACTGTATGCTGACACCTGTTTGGTTACCACAGATAGATGCCCGACAGGTGCACGAGATTGTCAATTCTCAGCTAGGAGAATAATCCCTTTCCCCAGGGATTGTGAGATCTCAGGAGTTAGTGTATATAATTAGTGGGGGGTGGGGGTTTCTCCCCTGCAAAAACAGGTGGTACGTTTAAGCGTATTGTACTGCAAATTAATACAAAGTATATGCCAACATTTTTGTTAATTTAGTAATAAGTTTTTAGATAATTTATTTTCATTTAGAAAGATAATAAAATGTAGAGATTTCCATGCTGAAGAAAATTTTGGGTCTAACCAATTTATTATTTTAAAAATGGAAGCTTTGATGTAGGTCTCTAAATCCGGAAAATGTATTCCTCCTAATTCCCAAGGTCTTAAATGATTTAGGAAGGCTATTCTGTTCCTTTTTGGGAACCAGAGAAAGTTTATAAGAATTTTGTTTATTCCATTTAGAAGATTCTTATTTGGAATCATGGGGATAGTTTGTGCAATGTAATTTATTTTTGGGAGTAGAGCTGTCTTAATTAATTGTAATCTATCCTCAAATTTTAAATACAATTTATTCCATTTTCAATATAAGTTTTTAAAGTGTTCACAATATTGTTATACTTTGTAGTTAAAGTTAAATTTACATTTTCACACAATAATATCCCTAAATAGATTATGGAGAAAATCTGTTTTCCAATTATTTGATATATGTTTAAATGAGTATCATTTTTTTTGTTTAATAACACAAATTTGAATTAGATTTGCTGACACGTAAACCAGAAATATGATAAAAATGTTCAATCTGTAAATCTAATTCAAGTAATGAATCATCAGAATTAGTTAGAGTAAGAAGTATGTCATCAACAAAGAGCATTATTTTAGAGCTAAACTGACTATGTATATTAATGACTTTGATTTTTGGATCATAACGTATTACAGAACAAAAGAGTTCTATGGCTAGAGCAAATAAAATAGGGGACATGGGACAGCCCTGTTTTGTACCTTTGGTGATTTCAATGGCTTCTGGGGTGAAAAGATCCAATTTTACATAAACAAGATTATTTTTGTAAATAGTTTTATTAAGGAATACATTGTAGGGGAAAATCATACATTTCCAGAACTTTAAAGAGAAAATCCCAGTTTAGTGAATCAAAGGCTTTTTCAATATCTAGAGCAATTATAAATGCTTCTTGATTATCTCTATTTAAAATATCAGTTGTAGTTAGTATTCTTTGGGTGTTATTATGGGTATGTCTATTATAAATAAATCCAGTTTGATCTTCACTAATGATGTGTACTAATGATTTTTTAATTCTATTAACCAAGATGGACATAAAGATTTTATAATCATTTTTGAGTAATGAGCTTGGTCTATATGAACTACATTGTTTAGGGTCTTTATTTTCCTTTATAATAGGAGTAATTAGTGAATATCTCCTTGAAGGTGGAACTATATTCTGTGAGTGTATTTCATTTAGGGTTTTATGTAACCCTGATATTGCTGAAGTTGGGAATCATTTATATAATTCAATAATAATTCCATCAATACTAGGCGCTTTATTGTTTATACTCTCTCTGATTTTTTCAGTTCTTTCCTTAAGATAAATTTGTTTTTGAATATCTATTTTTAGCTTCTCTGGTATATTCTTTAATTTAGAAGTGAACAAGTCCAAGATTGAAGTATTGTGATATGTGTTATTATTTCTATAATGTACTGCATAGTGATGTTTAAAAGCATCAAGAATTTCGCTTATGTCTGAAACTTTTTTGTTATTTTTTTCTTTCAGGAATAATATTTGTAATATTATTTTCAGTGGATTATCTTTTTATTCTCATTACTAGATTATGCATATATTTTGGTGAAGCAGAATATGAATTAAGTTTTAATTTTTCAAGAGCCAAATTAGTTTTGTGATTTAGAATTTCATTGTATTTTTTATTTAATTCCCCAATTTCATTTTTTATGTCTAGATCTTTTGAGTCAATAGTATTTATTTCTATTATCTGTTTTTGAATATTAACTAACTCAGACTCCCATTCTGTTGTTTTATTATTAAACCATGTGATAGTTTTGATATATATATATATATATATATATATATATATATATATATATATATATATATATATAGATATATATATATACCTTTAGAGAAACCCATAAAATAACTATATTTATGTCATCAATAATATTCGTATCCAAGAAATATTATATTTCAGTCTAACCAGGATTTAAATTGTTTTAATTTTGGGATATAAGCTGGGATTCTTTTTGTAAAAGTTAATCTCTTGAAATCTATTTGAAATTTGAGAATCAATGAATTATGATCTGAAGGGGGACAAGGAATTATAGAAAATTTTATTATTTTCATACTTAAGTCTTGTGATATAAAGAGTTTATCAATTCTTGTTTGGGTGTTAAATCTATGGTCACTATGGGAATACTATAGTGAATTATCCTCTTTGAGTCTAAATGTATCTGTTTTCCAGGTCGTTTCTTTAGTTGATTAACCAGTTGTTTGTTGTAGAAGAAAATCACACTGACTCTCTTCTTCTTTGAGTCTCCTATCAATGTCATTTAGAGATGTTTTAATATCCATTATTCTAGTTTGTTGTTGCTGCAATACTTCCTTAAGAACATCAGTTTGTTTTTGGCAGTTTTCCTTGAGGTTTTCTAAATTGTCTGTGAATCTGTCCATTTTCAAAGACAGTTAATGTACAGTAACTGACATCAGTTGAATTTCCTTTTTTAGTGTAGTTTCAGAATGGGAATTTTTGAGTTGTTCATTTCCACACAGATAAGGTGATCTCCAGGTTATTCTGACAGGAAAATTTAAATCGATTTCCTTCAAATTTGGCATTTCTGTAGTTTAGAGGTTCCTTAATAAGATTATTCTATATTTGTTTATAAAGAACAATTACTTTTCTGTATTCTGGTAGTAATTTGTGGAGCTCTAAAAAGATGCTGCTATCAGTTGGCCATCTAGGCTCTGCCACCCCCCTTTTTTTTTTGCCTTTTTTTTTTTGTATTATTTTGAAAGACTGTGAAATTATTGTTCTTAAAATGTTTTGAAATACTTTGGAGCTTTTCTCCCCAGGCTTTCTCTGAAAATGGTCTCCCCCGTAGTTAGACTTTCCTGGTAATCAAATGTCAGTAAATAAATGACTATTTCTATATCTATCTATATTTAGATGTAGATATAGAGATATAGATTTGTGTATATACATGCCTACATACACACATCTGTATAGATATATGTGTGTATGTATCTGTGTGTGTGTGTGTATATATATATATATATATATATATATATATATGTACACACATATATATATATATATATATATATATATATATATATATATATATACATATATATATATATATATATATATATATATATATATATATATATATATATCTATATATATATGCACATAGGGTGGACCAATTGTCATAGGCCATCTTAACATAGACTGAAAGCATATATTTGATAATTATAAATACAATACCATCCATCTGTATGTCTTGGCCTAGCTAATAATATCTACAACCAACTAATAACATTTCTGGAAAAGAAATAACTCTGTCTTGGCTCTTAGCTTATTCTTCTGAAACATCCTTAATCTGGGCAAATCATCAGATACATTTAGTAACCATTCAGAATTCATCAAATCCCAGCCTTGCTGTATTATCAGAAATACTATATTATTCAGTTTACTGCAGTGGTGGTGCTGTGGTAGCGTTGTTGCCTCACAGTAAGACGTTGTCCTGTTGAAGGTTGTGCATCAGAGCTGGCAACTCGGTATGTAAAAATCTACTGCCAATCATTAGCGGACCGGAGTTCCGCTGTGGCGACCCCTAACCGGGAAAAGCCAAAAGACACAACAACTATATCATTCATTTTGTCATCCTTTAAGATGACTAAATTGCTACCTGTGTTATTATTTTGATCTGGATAATTAGTAAAATTCTTTAAAGGGATTCCGCTCTCCATCCTTAATTCCCTGCTCATCAGTAAAGGACATCCAGGGCTATATTCCTTTTCTCGATAAACCAAGACATCAGAAAGTTTACAGTATAGTGAGCACTGTTTGAAACAGTTCTACCATAATCAATTTTGAAAAATATCAAAGGCTGAAGAATAAAGTAAAATATTTGCTTCACAAAAAAAAACATATTTTAAGAGTCTCCAAAATCTTCAAAGTAGGATTTGTCAGAAATCCAAACAATGTTTTCATTGCATTAATAACTCTTCTGGCATAAAGAGATAAACTACTGACTAGAATCCAGGTGACCTGAGTTTCATTAATAGCCCAGAAACCTGTAGGAACTGATGGGGTAAGGTAGTGGCCCAGACACCTGTAGGAACTGATGGGTAAGGTAATAACCCAAACACCCACAGGATCTGATGGGGTAAGATAATGCCCCAGATACCTATAGGAACTGATGAGGTAAGGTAATGGCCGGGACAGCTGTAGGAATTGATGGAGTAAGGTAATGGCCCAGACACCCACAGGATCTGATGGGATAAGATAATGCCCCAGACACCCATTGGAACCGATGGGGTAAAGTAATGGCTCAGATGCCAGTAGGAACTGGTGGGGGTAAGGTAATGGCCCAGACACCAGTAGGAACTGATGGCAGAAGGGAAGAATAATGAGATTTTTGCCTGCTCCTCTCTCATCATGGGAGATATAGGTTGATATGCTGGTGGAAAAAGGCAAACCATTATTTTTTGTGCCATCAAGGATGACAGGTAGAAACTATAGTTTGAGGGTTATTTTCACCTACTGTAGAGTGCAGGTGCATGTGTCTGATCACAACCTCCTGGCTTATAGTGGCTTAGCAAAGTGATTACAATATGCAAGGCAGGGCATCCCATAATCAAGACTGAAAAGTAGTGGCAGTTTTCTGGCTCACTGTCCTTCCGCCACCTAATCACCTATCTGGGCCAGCCTGAGACCGATATCTAGAGGGTTTCAAAACATGAATAATGCCACAGTAACCGTAATACTGAGGACATGGAGTGGATTGACTTAAGAAGAAGGCAGGCTGCAGGAGAAGGAAATTTCTCTCAACCAGACCTGAGTGTCTAACTCCAATGGAAAAAAAATCAACCATATCTAAGTGTGCAACTCCACTGGGAAAAAAATCAACCAGATCTGTGTGTCTAACTCCAGTGGCTCAAAAAAATCAGCCACATCTGAGTGTCTAACTCTGTTAAAAAAAAAAAAAAAAAAAAAAAAAAAAAAAAATTCTATCCAATACAGAGCTAATATGTTCTATGAATACTTTATCAAATCTTCTTACTTTTTCGCCAGATAACTAGAAATCTCTGCCTCTATTAAATAGCACATTGTTCCTTTTCACTGTGATTCATTCAGTTATTTGCATTTGTAGTATAATAAAAAATATAAAGAAAGAAAGAAAGAATGAAGTCCTTCACCTGCTATTGCAGATCTGCTTCTTTTTGAATACCTTAACCATGGTAATAAATCTATTTATTTGCTTGTACTAATCGCAACAAATTAGTCCATTAGGGATATACATGTCTCTGCTCTCTAGAAAACTGCCATTATTGTCCCTTCCATAAATGAAGCTCATGCTACCCATGTAGTAACTTTCTTCATGTTGCAATCCTATCATTTTCAGCAAAAAAATCTCACAAAATATATCCATGCCAAGGTAATATGTCACTCGCTTCCTTATAAATAGCTATCAAACTAGCATTGTGTACAACTAGTCATGTTATGAAATTTGTCCTGTTTGCCTTAGTACATTTTCTATGTGAATATTTCAAATAGGAACACTCCTACCTGAGTTTAATCCTGTCCTCTGGTCATTTTCTGTGTGAAATGTATGTTCTCTATAGGTCTGTGTGGGGTTTTACTGAGTTCTCCAATTTCCTTCCACTTCCAAAAAACATACTGGCTGACTGGTGCACTACACTGTCTTTACCCTTTTGTCCAAGGTTGTGACTGAAAAGGGCAGGAGGACCAGCTCTCCTATCTTGGTAAGATATAAATAAATTAAAAACTGTTGGTGCAGATAATCTCCTTATTAAAGCCATCACCAAAAATCTTGCACCTTTTTTAGTTAAACACATTATAGCCAATTGCTCTACACTTGCTACAGCTTACATATTTCTGGATTCCTATTTTCTTTATGTCTCATGTATCTTAATTATCAATCCTCACAGTTCTGAGTAATACTTTATTTAACATTTGTTTACCGGGAAAGTCCGACTTTGGAAGGAAGCCAATTTTCAGCAGAGGCCTAAAGAGAAACACTCTAGACAGAAGTCTTTGTAACATGGGAGGAAACTGGAGTACCTGGAGAAAACCCACACGAACCTAGGGAAAACATGCAGACTCCACATTGAAGGCACTCCAGCCAAGAATCAAACCGGAGAACCTCTTACTATGAGGTGACAATGCTACCGCTGCACCACTGCGCAGTATTAGAAAAAGCATATTTCAAGATGAACGTCCTAAATCTTTTTCATTGTGTCTCTTTGAAGGTCCTTCATTGGTATGAATTTCCACAACTGTAACACTACATGGATATGCATACTTTTCCCTATAGTGCCAGAGTAAAGATCTTGAAAAATATATCCTTCTTGAATGGTATATGGCAAACAGAAACTTGCAATCAGAAAATCTTCTAGCTAAGACTCATCTTGCACCAAGCTGTCATGGCAACTTCATGTTTTTTTTTTTGTTGTTGTTGTCATCTTTAAAATATGGAATAGTGTACTGCTTGCTTTAAACTTCCTCTGAAGATTCCTTTCAGATATGCTGCTAAAGAACATATGCAGTTGTGGTATAAACTGATACCCATTATTTCATCACTCCTTACTTTTCATCATTTCTCTTATCTTCTAAAATTATTGATTTTTCACTTTTTGTTCTTATGATGCTATATTTAATTTATATTGTTCTATAATGTTTGCAGCTTTTTTCACTGAACCTCCAATGAAAACAGATTAGGTTTCCCTAGACAGTGTATGCCCTAAGGTCTATGCCTCAATGGGAACCATGGCATGACCATGAGTTCAAGTCACTGCGCAGGCTAGGATAGGGACTGTGCGATAGGATAGAATGTACCTGCTTAAGGATAACCATGCTCAGAATGAACATTCTACTTCATACCAAATAATGATGTCGCAAAAAGAAACCACATATCTATGTACAAAAAGTATGTATGTACAAACAGCTCCTCTGCCTCTTGCTATGTGTGTGCTCTCTTTTAAATAAGGGCAAGTTGTGCATCCTGACCTGTTTGACTAGCCGTTGATTTGTTTTTCCTCTGATGACTGTGAGAAAGGTGGACTCTTTTTGCAGACAAGGTTTCTGAGATATGGTAAACCTTTTCCCAAGATTCGATCATTGAAAATGATATTTTGTATGCGGTGGGCAAGATAGACTTTGGCTAGGTTGAGTCTGGTTATATAAATGATAAGTTCATGCAGTTTGTTTTACCTTTGTCTCTCACTAACAGCATCTTGGATCATGGCCTTATAAGGCTGTGTAAATCTTATCTTCAGACACCATGGTCACTTCTCCACATCGCTGTCACTTCATTGTGGACCAGGAAATTTACATATATACTAAAAGATGGCTTGATTACATTGATCATTAAGAAGCCATATTTACATGTGAACCTTATGAATAAGTTATCAAACTCGATTTTATGTGAAAGGTTATACTGATAAGGTGTTCTACAATCAACTGTATTTAAATCTAACACCACCAAAGTGGTTGGATCCTTCTTAGTCTGGTTTTATATCTAAATATAATACACAAAGAACTAAGTGCAATGTGGCAGTTTTCTGAATCATGGCTACTGTCTACAGCAAAGAAGTCATCAACACTTTGTGGCTAACAACTGGTACAGGATGGGAATGGTGCAACCATAGCCCAAATGTACAGAAGAAGGGATATGTAGGGGGGCAAGGCAGCAATGTTTCACTACCTTGCAGGAGCCTAATGAGAATGCATACTGTAGCCACAGCAGGTGGAGTAAGTCCATCCCTGGACAGCAGCTAAGTAGAGCATATATTAAAGTTGTGTTATCTGATACCAAGCTAGATGGACACTTAAACTGTTCGACTAAAGTGTTGGAAAGGAGTATAAGAAATTTGAAAAAGGTTAAATGCCAAGCAGAGAAACATGCAGAATTAAAATGCAGAGGGTAAATACAGGTGGGGAGGTAGGGCACAATGCACCATTTAGTGACTACTGGGAAGAATGAAAGGGAATGGGAAAGAATGATGGAGTAGGATGGACAGTGGGGGGGGGGTAGACAAACAAACCTGAAACAGTAAAGACAAGCAAAGTCAGACTTGTGCTAACTGTGAAGGGGAGACATGGGATACACACAAACAAACAAACACAGGAAAGACTGGTGGTTGGGGACAGAGTAGGTACAAGTAACAGAGTTCCAGGTGCTAATGGGTCCAGAGGGATGTCAAGGAGATCCAGGAGATGAAAGTCCTTCTGGGTAGCTAGTGGTATGGGCTATACCATGCTCTGATGGCTCCATGGCAGGGGCCACTTGATGTAATATCACATGGTCTACTCTGGAAATAACTGACATGCAGTGACCTAGAGTCTGAATAACTGATCAACCACCACCTCCACTACCCACTCCAGCTCTGACTGAGTTGGACAGACAAATGGTTTGGGCTATGATGGGTCTGAATCCCCTAACATGGCACATCTACCTTACTTGCTCACCTCAGTTGCAGTCTTGATTGGGATTGTGGCAGGTGGTGGCTGACATGCCTGTGAAACAGTGCCACCATCATGACCTGCAGAAGTGAGATACAAAGGGAAGGGTGAAATTACTAATGATGCCCCACAGAAGATGCAAAACATAGAACACAAGTGATCAGGTAAGAATACCTGACACCCTGCTGGGTATCACCTGTGGCAGCCAGTAGCATTCTTATCTTGCTATGCCAACAATGAAAGACAAAAGGGACATGCCAGCCATCCCACACAATTTAGGATGAGATGAGGATAACAGTGCAGACAGACATGCAGGTGTAGAGACAGTACCCACAACTAGTGAAGTTATCTGCACTGTCATATGTATATACAATCATAACAAAGCCAGAGATAGTATGCACAATTAGTAATATTAGCAATACTATCATATGTATGTGGAGTCAAGCAGGAGACTAAGATAGTGGCCACAGGATGAATTATATGCTATACTTTCACAAGAATTTACAGTGATGCACAGGCATGAGATGGTGGGCACATGTCTACATCTGCACAGGCATGAGATGTGCCCCCTCAAAAAAAACATAATGCCACAGCAATATAGCATATATCAACAATACCCAAAGCACACATAGAGGCACCCACATCTTCCAAACTGGTGTGAATGCATGGCCACTCTAGTTGATGCTCACACAGGCACCCACTGCCAGCATAGCTCAATACCTTTTGTCACCTATGACCCTCTTAGTGGGACCCTAGCCATGCTGTGTGTGAATCCCACCCTTTACTTATACAGCTCTAAGGACCTCTCTGTGTGTTACCTGCCCCAGTTGTATACATGCACATATCTATTTCTACAACTGCTGTTGGTTACCACTGGGGTACCTAACGTCGAAAGCTTAACTGTGGCCACTACTATCTTCCTATCACCATAAAATACTGCACTGACATATAGCTAAGTTAACTTACTATTTATCATTGTTACTACAATAACTAGAAAAAGCAGTTTAACCCTGAACTATTCCAGACAGAACTTAAACAATGTAATTGGTCACCACTAAAATATCTTCCACTTGATGAAGCTGTAGCCTATTTTAATACCACATTCTTAACCATCCTGAACCACCATGCCCCATTACGCTCTATTAGATGCAAAGCTAAACCAGCACCCTGGCTCTCTAATACTACTAGGCAAAAAATCCATCTGAGAAACAAATCCTGGATAAAATGGCGTTCTACTAAAAACCCATCGGATTACCTAACATTTAGATAACTAAGAAATCATACTAAAAGGCCATTGTGCTAGACAAAAAGAACTTCTACCTCCAAATACAGCAAACCTATCAAAAGAAACCTCAAAAGTTTTGGAACAGCATTAACAAACTTCTTCACCCAGGACAATCTATCACACCTAACCCTCTAGGCTCCAACCCCGATAATCCTATTCACACTGCCAACTTTAATTCTTTCTTTACCAATGCCGTCCAATCTCTTGCTAGCCATCTATCGCCAGACACCTCAAATCTGCCAAACTCATCTTTAAATCCTCCTCCATCTTTTCAATTACAACCAGTGTCTACTTCTAGTATATGCTCTCTTCTACTAAAACTAAAACCTACCACCCCTTCAGCTGACCAACTCCCAGCAGAATACCTTCAAATAGGAGCTAAATCCATTGCCTACCCTATATCCATTCTTATCAACAGAACCATAAGTGAAGGAAATATCCCATCCATCTGGAAAAATTCTTACATTATTCCACTACACAAAGGTGGGAACTCTAACGATTTCTCTAACTTTCGTCCTATAGCTTTGCTATCTCCTCTGGCAAAAATTATGGAAAAGTGTATCCAGAAGCAACTTCTTAACCACCTTCTCCAAAATAACATGATTGCCAACTGTCAACATGGGTTCAGACCTTACCATAGTACCACCACTGCCCTGCTATCATTTACAGATTGTATTAACAAGAATCGTAACAAAGGCATCCTATCCTCTGCAGTATTCATTGATTTATCCAAAGCTTTCGACATGGTTAATCACCAACTGCTCTTACATATAATGATATCTCTATCACTTGACCCCTTAACCATTAACTGGTTCAAATCCTACCTTGAAAACAGAAAACAAGTGGTACTCTGGCACAATAATCTTTCTAATCTCCTACCTATCTCCCTTGGTGTCCCTCAAGGCTCCATATTAGGTCCACTCCTATTTTCCATCTATATTAAATGACCTTCAGTCAGCAATTCCATATACTACCTGCATTCAGTATGCAGATGACTCCACTATTATCTGCTCAGCCACTTCTCAAACTGAACTGCAGACCCTTACCCAGAATGCATTTAATACTGTTGAACAATGGTTTACAAACTGTTGCCTCCTCCTAAACCCAAAGAAAACTAAACTGCTACTCTTCTCACCAACCCCGCACATTTTACACTTACATCTAACAATGGTACTATCTCTCCAGACCTAACTACCAAACTCCTAGGAATAACTATAGATAATAATCTCAACTATGACACGCATATTAACAGCACAATAAAAACAGTCAACAAGAAACTTGGATCCCTCTATAGAATTAAACCCTTTCTTACACCAGCAGCCAGGACTGCTATAGCCAGAACTCATCTCATCTCCACTCTACTCTATGCTTCACCCATTTATACAAATCTTTCTAAAACCAACATTAACAAACTGACAGTATCCTATAACAATATTGCCAGATTTGCTACTGCCTCTCCTTTCAGAACTCATCACTGTCTTAATCTTAAACGACTTGATTGGTTAGAGTTTCTACACCAGCTACACTTTTCACAGCTTACTATTGCCCACAAAACTCTGTATCAACCCACCAATACTCCTATACTCTCAAACCTACTTACCCCCTACCATAATCCTAAAAACTTACGCTCTTCTAACAAACTACTGTTTAACATTTGCAGATCCAACAATTTAGCAGGTGACTCCCTTTTCTCTAATACCATCGGTAAGCTATGGAATCTACTACCCACTGAACTCACAACTCTCTGCTCTCATATACTTTTTAAAAAGAAACTCAAGCTTCATCTCAAGTCACACTGGTTATGTTCCTGTACTATCCATGACTAACTGTTGATACTTCTCACTTATAACTATTTTTTTAATTTAATTTTTTTTACATTTGTTGACCGGGATAGTCCGACTGGATGCATGTCCATTTTCAGCGGAGGCCCGGGGAGAAAAGCTCCAAGGGTAAGCAGATACAGCATTACATAATACCAGCATTACATATTACAAACAGACTATTTACAGAGATTACATAAGTAAGCAAGTTAAACAAGTTCCACAGGTTACAGTTAGTCCTGAGCACAAGTCAGGATTAAATTAAATTACACAGTAAACTGGTTAACAGATTTTTACACATTCGAGTTAGCCAGGCTTGATACATTGACATAGCCAGTTAAGTGACAAATGTTGTTTGAGTCTAGTTTTAAATTGACCTAAGGTAGAAAGTAAGGTAATATCAGCTGGAAGAGAGTTCCAGGATCTACTTACAGAGTTTGCAAAGAGAGAATCACCGGCTGTGTTATTAATTTTGCTAGTCTGAATTAGTAGTTTGTTAGAGGATCAAGCGGTCTAGGATTGTTATAGGGGGTGATAATATTTTTAAGTGCAGGAGTATTGTCCGGATTATAGAGGATTTTATAGGCCATAATCAGTTGGTTATACTGGATAAGGCTAGGTAGTTCAAGCCAACCAAGCTGATTTAGATTGATGCAATGATGTGTCCTAAAAGGCAGCCCAGTGGCAAACCTGGCAATGTGGTTGTAGCAAATTGAGAGTTTGTTAAGGACAGTCTTGCTCAAATTCGAGAGTAGAGGGGATGCATACAGAAGGGTTGAAAGAAGGTGAGAGCGAGCTATGGCAATTTTAGCTGGAGGGGTTAGGAAGGCTTTTATTCTGTAAAGTGACCCTAGTTTTTTATTGATGGTTTTGATAGTTTGGTTAACATGTAGGTCAAATTTGAGATTATTGTCTATGATGACACCTAATAGTTTTGTAGATGGGTTAGGGGAGATTATTGTGCCATCATTTGATTTTATGGTAAAGGTGAAAGCGGTAGACCTATGTGTTGGGGAAAATAACAGCATTTTAGTTTTTTGGGGATTTAGGATCAGACGATGTTCAGAAAGCCAGTTTTCTATTGTACTAAAGGTGGTCTGGGTAGCTGAGCATAACTCTACTGGAGATGTGGCTGAGCAAATCAGACTAGAACCATCAGCATATTGGATACAGCTGACTTTTGGGATGACAGTATAAAGGTCGTTAATGAAGATGGAAACAGCAAGGGCCCTAGTATAGAGCCTTGTGGTACTCTGAGGGTGTTAGGTAGAAGGTTAGAGAGTTTGTTCTGCCAGAGGACAGCCTGCTGTCGACCATTCAGGTAGGATTGAAACCATTGGAGGGCTCAAGTATCTAGCCAGAATGTTTGCAGGGTGTGGATTAAAAGTTGGTGATCAACCATATCGAATGCCTTGGAAAGATCCAAAAAGAGGGCTGAGGATATATAATTATTGTTGTGATTATGGTTTATGGTGTTAGTAAAGGCTAGGAGGGCTGAAGTAGTGCTGTGATGAGGACGGAAGCCATGCTGAGTGTCTGCCGTAAGGCGATTTTGGATTAGGTGGTGCATGAGTTGTCTATGAATAGATTTTTCCATAATCTTTGCAAGTGGAGAGAGTATAGCTATTGGCCTATAATTGGAGAATTCAGTAGAGCTGCATCATCCTAAGCCTTCCCTATAAAATCTGCTTATCATGAAACTTTTGAGTGAATTCTTTATATATACTTGCATATTACATCCTCTCATGAATATTCCCTTATTGTTTACTGCTCCAGTCATGCTCAATGGCAGTAAGACAGTTAATATTTCATATCTTAAAAAAAAAAAAAAAACTTTTTTCTTATTTATACATCTGTTCTACTCAATACTATTTTCTATATTGTTTTTGGTATACGACTTTATTGGTACTTCTTCCTTGATTGAATATTGCATGTGTTCTTCTGTAAACTTTTTCAAGATTGTACTTTATATATGTTTTTTATTGTTTATTGTTTTTTGTTTGATATTCTTGGAGCTTTTCTCCCCGGGCCTCTACTGAAAATGGACATGTATCCAGCTAGACTAGCCCGGTCAACAAATGTAAAATAAAATAAATACAAATAAAATATAATACTACTTCTCTGTCATCTATAGCTAAGCTAACTTACTATTTATCATTGTTACTACTGTTCTCTGTCATCTATAGCTAAGCTAACTTACTATTTATCATTGTTACTACTGTTCTCTGTCACCACTGGTTTACATAGGTGTATTCATGTCCTCCACAAGGGTTGGAAGGCTGAGGTTAGAGCCAGGATGAGAGTGACTTCATGCTACAGGGTTCATCTCTCGCTCTCTCTCTCTCTGTCTTGTACTTTAGCCTTACTGCTTGGATTACATACTACCATTAATATAAATATTTATTTTAACCAATATAATTGAACACCCATTTTGAAGTGTATTGTGGTATTTGACTGATGGCAGCCATTACCTATAACTGGAAAAGAGGACATAGCAGGTAAATCTGTGCCAGTCATTCCCAAGAGTGTTTGTATGTGTGAATATCAAATATTTAAGAGTGAGTGTGTCAAATACCTAGAACTAGGATAACATGCTCTGCAGTGGTTAGTGTGAAGACTCATTTGGGGACCTGGAGTGAAACATATAGTCCAGTCACAGATTTGGAACCTGTTCAAGGTGTACTGTTAGGGGAAATTGTGTATTTCTGTCACTGCTTTCAGTGATACTCCCTTACCAGAGACAGTGGTGAGGATTGAGGTTCCTTAGTTACTGCCCCGGATTTAAGTGGGGTCATCACAACTGGGATAGTGCTGAATGCAAACATGGAGGGGCCAGCTCCCACTAGCAGAGCTTTAGTCAACACTGGGATAGTGCTGAATGCAAGCATGGAAGGGCCTGGCCCCACCAATAGAGCTTTAGTGAATACTGGGATACTGGTGAATGCAAACATGGAAGGGCTTGCTCACCTGTAGAGCTTTAGTGAACACTTGTATAGTGCTGAATGCAAGCATGGAAGGGCCTGGTCCCACCAGCAGAGCTTTAGTGAACAATGGGATAGTGCTGAATGCAAATATAGAAGAGACAGATCTCACCAGTAGAGCTTTAGTGAACACTGGGAGAGTGCTAAATGCAAGCATGGAAGGGCCTGGTCCCATCAGTATTGCTTTAGTGAACACTGGGATAGTGCTGAATATAAGCATGGAAGGGCCAGCTCCCACCAGTAGAGCTTTTTTTCTTCCTGATGGTGAGGTCACTGAAGTGGGGCATGTTCTGTAACTAACATACAGTCTTATACCTAGTAGGTAACCCTATGGGGATTTTAAGGTCTGGTTTAATGGCAGGCATTACTCGCAATGGTAAAGCATCCACTCACCATTTTACTTAGATTTCTGCTTAAATAGCAGACTGTGTGTTCCTCATTAACAATTCCCAGGATGCATGCTGCCCCTAACCCAAATTCAGAAGCATCTGTGTAGACAGTAATAGGCTTGGGAACATCAGGGGGCACCAAGATTGGCTCAGCACAAAGGCTTGGGATGGTAATTGTACTTGCTCTTTTGCAATTACTTTGCAACTGGCTCACCTGAGGGGAATAGTCTTAAGAAATCCAGTGGTACAGTCGAAGATTGCTAATGTATAATGTTATCCATTGCTGGATTTAACCAATTTCCTTACAATGTCCAATTGCAATTCTTTCAAAGGGCACCTCAGTTAGTGGCATTGGGGTTAAGGGATTATTAAATCCAAGGCTCAGGACTATCTTTAGGCAAATGGGATAGCTAGTACACTTCTTTTTGATCACCACATTACATCCAGCCAATAAAACCTAGCTATGAACCTTGCTTATTCTTGTTCATAGCCAAATGGCACCTAATACATGACTGTGGGCTGTTTTTGTGACTACTTTTTCTAAATGGTTTGGGTACTAGCAGATGTCTTGCCATCTTCTGTCTCTTGCTCTCTGTCTCTGTTGGCAGCCTACATAACAGATCATTTTATCTAAAATTGTTGGTAGGCTAGTGGTAACTCAATGGAGAGATCTTTCCACACTATCCTGTACATATTTTTCATTGCCAAACATAGTATCTCAACTCCCATGACCATCTTGAAGTTCAAATGACTTATGTGGAGCCTGAACAGACTTATTATATCTGCTTACAACCTGAGAGATAGACATCTCCTCCTTCTTTCCACTATAGAAGGCACAGGAAGTTGCCATGCCCCACTCTTTTCCGAGAAAGAATAACTCACTCCAGTGCTTCGACAGCCTGTCTCTATTTTTGCATTCACTCTACTTTACTCTCCAGAGATTTTTTTTTCTTTCTATCCCTTCTCCCAGCTTTACCTGAATTTCAAATTTCTGGGGTTTTTCACTTTCCTTAACTTTTAATTGTAACTTCTAAGAACTCTGGCTTCCTGGGACCTTGTTATCTCCTTGGTTACTTACCTTCTCCTGTCCTATAGGTTTTTAACCATACAAGGTAGAGTAACTCTGCCTCTGTAAGAAAGTGTATCCACAGCTTAGTCTTCTGTGGGTCGTACACTGTAACACCACACTTCACATATCTATAGCCATTACTGCTTTAGGGATTGGTGGGGGGTACCCGTGTCCTGTAAACTGATAGGATGTTTTGGTTTCATCTCTGTAGCAGGAGCTATAGCTTATCCCTTTGAAGTATTCCACTCCAACTGTCTCCACATGTCATTAAAGAGGGAAAATCTTTCCCTATGACTGTACCATGGATGAGATAGGATAACATGGCTACCAAGTATGAGACATAGGTTTATAGGTTCATAGGTAGGTACTAGGCTATCGGCCCAAGGGCCTAAGCAAACCTAGCCAACAAGGTTTCCTGGCTTATGCCACCCAAGAAAGTTAATTTCCTGAGCAGAACCACAGAAGTGATCCCCGGGGTGTATTTCCTATTTCCCATCCACTCATCAAGATTTTTCTTGAAGAGTGCTAATGAGGAACTTTGCTTGACATAAATGAGTAGCCTGTTCCAGAGTATAGGAAGTCTCTGGGACAGGAATCTATCCCTCCAGCATGTTCTGTTTATTGTGGTGACAAGGTTTAGGTCCCTAGAGCATGCAGCTCAAAGGGATTGGGATTTCTTTAGGTGTAGCATGTCCAACAACTCTGGGTTTAACATAGCTTTATATGTTAGACAGAGATCTCCTCAGAGTAGGCAATATGCTACAGAGTAAAGCTGGAGTTTTTTGAGACGGTCAGTGTAGGGCATCTGTTGATACCAGTAATCCTCTTTGTGAGGTACTTCTGTGGCCTTTCCAGCTGCTGCAAATGTCTTGTGAGGTACATTCCAGAAGGGGCATTGTACTCTATAATGGATGTAATGAGTGCAGAGTAGAGGGGAACAATGACCTCTTTTTTCCTGGATGAGAACCCTTTTGTGATGAGGTGTGTCACATAGAAAGATTTCCTGATTACTGTGGCGATGTGATTATCAAAGGAGAGACTACTGTCCACCTGGATCCCAAGGTCTCATCACACATTCACCATTGAGTAGACTGCCGTTTATGTGGTTGTTCATGGGTACAGAGTTTTTACCAAAGGGGACGACAATGCACTTTTTGGCAATGAGCTTGAGGCCATGCCTCTGACACCAGGCATCTGTCTCAGTGAGCCTCTTCTGTAGGATGTCCACATCATATGGAGACTCGACAATGGTTCCTAGTTTGCAGTCATCTGTGAACTTCATTAGCCAGAGGCCTTCTGTGTTAGCTTGTACTTCAGAGATGTAGATACCAAACAGGAGAGGTCCCAGGACTGAACCCTGTGGTACTCCACTTGTCACTGGTTTGAAGTTAGATTTGGAGTCTGCAACATTTACAGTGTGAGTTCTTTCAGTGAGCCAGTTGTCAATACAATATGTTCATAGGTAATTACTAGGTCAAGAACCCAAGGGGGCCTTTTTTCTAAACCTAGCCATGCTTCCCAAAGGTGAGAATCAAACTCTGTACCTTTTGTCTATAAGGTAAACATCTTAACCATTATGCCAACCCCAAGCCCCATTCTCATAATAGGTCTGTATGACCACCTAGACATAAATAAATAAACAAGATACCTAACTAACTAACTAACTAAATAAATAAATAGATAAATAAATATCCTTTTGTATTAAAAAGACGGTGGCTCCCAACTATGAGGACTTCCACTGGAAGTACCCAAAACTTCAAACCAAGACTCCCATTTCAGAGTTGAGTGATCTAGCCACAGTGCATTTTTCTTTCATATAAACCTTCCAGACCATTCCACCCTCTTGGACAAGTGACTTCCACCATGCTCTGAATTTACCAGCCTTAAAAAAGTGCTGCTATCTAACTGCCTGCCTGTCATTACTTGGGACTCCAGATATTTCCCGCTCTACTCCCTGTTTTCCATCATCATAGCCTGTTGTCTTCTTCCAAATATTCTATTTAAGCTAACTCTAGCTTAAAATGAACCACCCCCTTTCCTACAGGTATCATCCGCTAGGCATTTACCTGACAAGCTATTGTACTGTGTTACAGTGTGTATACAACAAATAAATCATCCATCCATATCCGTCCCTCCATTTTCAATAGCTGCTTTATCCAATTCATGGTCACAGTAAGCTAGAGTGTCAATGCAGTTACATAGATTTTATGAGGAAGCTTTTGTGGTATACCATGTCTAGAATGTCCAAGTTAGAGATGAAGAATGATGGCATATTTTCATTATTATTGTATAATCTGCAGTCTGGTTTATAATTATTTGTACAGTTTCTGTACTAAAATTGTTGAACCCTGTTACTTCATATCTATCACACACACACACACACACACACACACACACACACACACACACACACACACACACACACACACACACACACACACACACACACAGAAACACACACGCATACACACACACACACACACACACACACACACACACACACACACACACACACACACACACACGCGCGCATACACACACACACACACACATACATACACACATAAATATATACACACACACATACAAACACACACACACACACACACACATACACACACACACACACATATGCCTAATGGCAATCTTAAGCTATCACAATCACCTGCATGCATACCTTTAGGCTCTGGGAGAAAATGGAGGCTCCAGTGAAAATCTCCATTAGCACAGGATAGAGTGGACATGCAAATTTATAAAGGAGGCACCTGAGTATTGCACCAAACTGGGAGAAAAACACTATGAAGCAGTACCACTATGTGTTGTACTACTTTGCTACTCATGAAGGGATTAATGAATCATTTTATTTATAAAGCACTATGGTTGATATACATGGCACCTTCTGGAATGCAAAATACAAGAACACATAAGACATTGTTCACATATAACAGAAAAAATTAGCTCACGTACTGTGCTATACATGCACCACTTGTTCCCAAACTCTTAAGGAACTTTACACCATCTTTGATAAAATTAATAAATGCTACTACAGCAAACTCTTAAAAACAGAGAAAATTTAATAACTTGGCTGAGCGCTTTCATGCAAAATGTATTTGGACACCATTAGAATTAGAACAAACTTAAAACTCACAATTTAAATACAAAATACAAATGGTCATGTGCTCATTTAAATAAATTACTTCTTAAGTAGGCAGCAAAGAATAAACTTAATCTTAATATAACCCTAAAAAATCAATATATTAGAAGAGTAAATTGGTTTATAAATACATTCTTATGTAACAAGTATTAAATAACTAAAACAATATATATATAATGTTACATCTGTATGTTACATCTTTCCAGACACAAAAGGATTAAATCACAGAAGCACACTGCAACAGTCACCATCTCATGATTTGCAGAATGAGTCAACTTCTATCATTATGGTTTCAGACTTTAACACAAATTCTTGCTTACAATCTTCAGAAATCTGAGTAAATGATACAGCACATGTAATTCAACACACAGAGTAAAGTCACAGTATAATTTCAAACACAAATGTTCAGAATGTAACAAATTCTAGTTTACATGTAATTCCAAGTACAGAGTTAGCAGCAGTATTGTAAATACAAACATAAACACAGTCAGTGTACATAACCTGCAGATTTCCAGACCAAAGAGAAAAAA
The DNA here is from genome assembly GCF_019279795.1 of Protopterus annectens. NCBI lineage: Eukaryota > Metazoa > Chordata > Ceratodontiformes > Protopteridae > Protopterus > Protopterus annectens. The sequence goes on from NC_056740.1 coordinate 285,422,391, forward strand.
AATTGCAATGTCTCAGGTTCACATTATTTCAAATACAGCAACCATAAAGAATTTAATCCACTGAAAAGCTTGTAGAATTAAAGAGCATGTAAGAGACATTACAAATAAGAAAGAAACTAGCCCCTTGGCTATGCATTTCAATAGCCTTCATGGAGGCAAAAATGATGGTATTAGGGTAACAGTATTGGATAGTATTCAAAATACCAAATACTTAAATGACAAATGTATAAAACAAATGTTAAGAAAAAAAGAATTGTATTTGATACTGAAATTTAATACTCTTAAACCAAATGGTTTAAATTGTGACTGCTCATGGAAAAGTCTACTTTAATTAATATATTTTTAAAGGAAAGTTATGTCTTTTATGTTTTTTAAGTTTTTACTTAACTGATTGTATAATTGATAGTTAATTGATTGTTAATTGATGTGGGAGGGGTTTGTTATATATAAAAGCAGTTGGAAGTTAGTATAAGATTATCTTTTACTCTGAAAAGGCTATCTGCCGAGGCGCTAGAGAGAACGATATCTATACATTGGTTGTGTATTACTGGTACTGTGACATTGGTTTTTCAGTGGATTAAATTCTTTATGGTTGCTGTGGAGTCTTCCTTTCGTGTGGTATAAGAAGTTTTTTCGTCAGTATTTGCTGTGGTATCCATTATTTCAAATACAGATGAATTTGTTGTCAGAAAGCAGTGCAAATATTGCACTGAAGGGGGATAAGAGGGATCAGAGTGCAGATTTTCATCAGTCTGACTAAGCAACACTAGTGTAAATGATATACAAACTTCAGGGTGGCGCAAAGAAGAAATTCATACCTTAGCTCAAATCAATGTTATTACTAGTTTTTTCAGGGCAAAATAAAGAAGAAATGCATACCATAGCTTAAGTCATTGTTGTTGCTAGTTCTATAAAAAATAAATTTCAGCTTATCTACAACGTGTGTGGCAGTCCAGCACCAAACTACATTATTTATCTGTCATTGTTTAAGGTTGAAAGAAATGACAATATTTCATTTTTACAGAAAAGAAAATATGGAATAATGTACTGATTAATACAGACAAATCAATTTCAGTTATGAATGGGCCTCTACTAGAGGACATGAATTCAGTTTTTCAGGAGTTAAAGGGTCAAAATTACAACAGTTAACAGTTTAAAGTGTAACAGCTCTGTACTAGATATGGCCAGAGTTATATGTTGTTTTAGAAAGTAACAAGATGTTATGGAAAAATAAAATGCTAGTGGAGGTTCTCTAACTCTATCCTTTAACAATCTGTTGGTCTTACCTATATAAAAATATGCACATGGTTGGCAACAAGCTAAATAAACAACATTGGCAGTGGAGCAATTGGCATTGACCCTAAAGTCAAACACCTGATTAGTCACAGGATGCATGAATACATTGGACAGCACAGTGGTGCAGCGGTAGCATTGTTGCCTCATAGCAAGAGGTCATCTGATTCGATTCTCAGCTGGGGTGCCTTCTGTGTGGAGTCTGCAAGTCCTCCCTGTGTTTGTGTGGGTTTTTTCCGGGTGCTCTGGTTTCCTCCCATGTTACAAAGACATGCATCTAGAGCATTTCTCCCTAGGTCTCTGCTGAAAACTGGCTTAATTCCAAGTTGGACTTTCCTGGTTAACAAGTGTTAAATAAAATTAAATAAATATAGCTGCTGTCTATACACTAACAAAAATCACCACATGGCGTCATCCCCCTCTGTATCGGTCCTCCTACCTTCTGTTTCTTGCCATAGCATAGCAGTCTCTTCAGAGATTGTTTATTCTTAAAGGCTTCCTATCTTAGTATCTGATAATAAAACTGGCCAGTTCTTTTTCACTATATTGCAAAAAAATATCAACATTGATTGTGTAATGCATCAAAAAATTGACCCTATTACTATCTGCATTGTTTGCAATCTGGCTATGACTAACAATAGCACCTCTATCTGTTTTTAGGTCAACATCCACGTTTTGCACATTCATGCATCCTGTGACTAATCAGGTGTTTGACTTTAGGGTCAATCCATACCTCTCAACTGTCCCTGATTTTCAGGGACATCCCTGATTTTGACTCAAATGTTAGCTCTGTCCCTCTTAATCCTTCCTAAAACTAGTGACTTTTGGAGGAAAGGTGGTGAATTACACTTAATGAATAATGACAATAATTAAGAGTTATAGACTTCTTTTACTTCAGAAAATGTGTATTAATTCATATGCTCTGATTCTGTCAATGTATCAAGTTAATAGCACTAATATTTTAAAAGTGTCTCTGATTGTCCCTGATTTTTTTCTTCACTTGTCCCTGATTCTGTTGAAATTTGTCCCCGATTGGTTGAGAGGTCTGGTCAATGCCAATTGTTCCACTGCCAATGTTGTTTATTTAGCTTGCTGCCAAGCAGGCACATGTTTTTATATAGGTAAGACCAACAGATTTTTTAAAGGATAGAGTTAGAAAACATCTACTAGCCATTAGGAATAAAGAGTTAAGGAATGCGCTAGCAAGACATGTACAGGAAGAGGGAGATGTACACAAATTTGAGTTTAGAGTGCTTGAGAGCATTGCCCCTAGGCGACATTTGGGAGACATCAAAAACTTTACAGAACAGTGTGAAACTAAATGGATAATCAGGTTTCAAGCAGGTGCACATCCAGGGTTAAATGGCTATGGAGCTTTAAAGCCTGTTCTCAGGGCTCGTAATTTATTTAAATAATTGATCATCTGACTGAGATTATTTGAAGTACTGGGTATTTAAGACAGCTGTTTTTAATAATTTTTGTTGGTCTGAAGAAGTGCTCAGTTGGGCATGAAAGTGCTCACTTTTTTATTTTATTTTTAATTAAAGCTGCTTTTTCATTACTTGCTGCTGTCGTGGTTGGTTCTGTGGATTATACTTTTTGGACTTTTGATATTTAAGCCACAAATTTAGAAGGTAGACATCTCCTACATAGAAATTAAAAAGGTAAATAGAGCTGTTAATAAATCTAGCTAAAAAATTACAAACACAAGTTAGTAAAGTATATGGCAATTATGTTTCAACACTAGTTGTAACGGTATCACTCTAGTGCCGATTTCAGTTAGTCTTCAGAAAATAGCCACCATGCTTGATAGGCTTTATAATGAAAAAGGGAATGGACTAAACAGTACACTGTTTGAGGATTTAAATCTATGCACAACAGGGAAAGGTTTCATTTGCTATAAGAGAGAGACATCGTGGCACAATAAGGCACCAGTTCATAAGGTAAAAAACACAGGCAATAGACAGTGTAATTTTACCATTACAGCATACAGTTATAGGGAAAAAATAGTCAGGGTTAACAGTTTGTACTCTCTCTCTAACTTGACTGAAGACTCACAGAGACAAGTTAAGAATGCGTATGCCATTTTGTTCATGCTGTTTCTGGAACAGCGGGGTTAAACTAATTACCAATCAGTTTTAAAATACACAAAATTGAGAGACATTGATTTTCAGAATAATGTGCAGGTTTGAAATAGATCACACAAATATCATAACTTAGACTTAAAGATTATAAAGATTATGGATCTAGGTAGTGGGTAATCACTGGAGTAGGTATACTTCCTGAATATGGAGCTGTTAAAGCTATTTGAAAAATAGTACCTTTGAGACTATAAAGGACATTGCTATATATCAGGCCATATCTGTCAGTTATGGGTGAGGTGGCATAAAGCCCATATATTCAAACCAGATTACAGCAGTTAGTAATATGAGGTAACTACAAAAGAAGGCCCCGGTAAACTTTCATCAGGGACCTCAGGGGGAGCTGTTAGACTGAGTTTTTTTATGTAAAAGTAGTGGTTAGGCATAAGGCAGATTACATAGTAAAATAGGCCTAAAAATATAGAGTCAGACTTGTGTTTTGTTTATGTGTGCATTTTCAGGGAAAGACAGTTCAGCAGAAGGGAAAGGATAATCTTGCTGGCTAAGCATGAAATGTTCAGAAATAATAATTCTCAAGGGAAAGATGTGTGTACTTACAATGGAATGTTAGATAGACAGTTATCAGAGATTTGTGGTACATGGCTAGGCTTAAAAAGGCCCCTGTGGTCATTAGCCTAGTAAACACCAGTGAATCTATGATTAGTCTTTGTTCATCTGTGTGGCATAGATAGTTAAAGCCCTGACTTCACCCCAGATTAACTGTTCAGTTAGAGACATAGTAAACTGGAAAACCAGGTGGAGAATAGGGAGGGTTCAGAGTGACTGCAAGATGTCATTTCAACCATCCCTGTTGGAGGGAGTTGGTGAGTACAGTGGAATTTTTTGGTAAAATGAGTAGCATAAGGGTTTTTCTAAGGCATCTAGTCAGTGCGACTAGATGAAGGTGGAGTAGACATTTGTAGATGCATGCATGCATGCTTGTGTCCTCTAACTAGGAAAGACTGTAAAAATTACATTCTACCTCAGGAAGTGGGTAGGCTGAACAGCAGAGATATACCTTCCAAGAATGATAATTTATTCCTGGTTTTGACTATTGTCTTAGAAGGTAATGAACTTGCCTATACACTCTTGCTCTGGTCAAGGTGCTTCCTCAGTTGGGGAATGAACTAGTCAACTCTTACCTAAAGATGAATGACTGGGTCATTAGGGTGTGAACTAGGCTGGGTAGGAGAGTTTAATGGTCAGCTGGAAAAAAACTAGGACCACTCTTTCTCTAAAACTCTTCTCTAGTTATCATCTGTTAATATTTGAAATAATTTATACCCAAATGTCATGCCTAGCCTAGCCAAAGGATTTCCTTAACATAAATAATGTAATTCTGGACTGATGCACATCTATAAAGAAATATGGATACCCACAACTGACTTCTGTGACAAATGTGGATTTTCCCTTTAAATCATTCAACAAGACTTAGAACTTTGTTAGGTGTTCTTATATATAATGACTACCCATTAAAAGAAGCAGGGATCTATCCATTTTATACAATATCCTAGATAGCAAAATTTATTTCAAATGGTAGGATACAGTCATTGCAAATATTGCCCTAGGATCCTTAAATCTAGAGCCCAGTAGCTTCACAATCAGCACAGCTTTTCCAATGGAATAAACACTAATGATATTCTGCAGTTTTAGCTGCACATTTCAAAGGATGAGGTCTGATAATATTTATCTTTGTTTACATATTTCTATCATCATAGGTTATGTACCTATCTTAAAGCAGTGGGAAACAATAAGTGTTTTCAAAGCAGTCCCTCCTTATAAATCTAAAATGTCATTAAAAGTTAATATGTTAACCACAGGAGATATCAACTATGTCTGAAAAAGGTACATATATGCTGATTATAAACCTCCTTATGACATTGTCACTATATGGATAGTTGTTTTTTTATTATTTTGTTTATCATTACTTGTGTTACCAGAATGTTTGTATGTTTTTTGCACAGTGTCACTGTTACATTCTGAAGTATATTTGATCTGCTTCTTTCCACCTATTTCACTTGTATTATTCAATGTGTGTATAACAAATGGAAACAAATGCCAGCACTATAGCATGACTGGATAAAATCCTGACTATGGCCCAAATGACACAGGTTAAATAAGCAGCTCAGGCAGATGGAATGCACTGTTGGTCATGCAATCTTATTTGATCCCTGGTGGGGCAAGGGACACACACAAAGTTTACCATACTGTGGAGGGGGTCAGGGCTTTGGTTGAGGTGCATGCAGTGGCATGACTTGAAATGCCACCATTCCTGTGATGTGCCACCCACCTTGGTACAGGAAGTGAGCTTGCAGGGGATGGGGATAGATTAAATGAAAAACATGCCCTAGCACTAGTATGCTGCTGCTGCTTAGGTTCCTTATTCTGTGTTAGGCAGAGGTGCAATCTAAACTGTGCATCTGGCAGACCTAGTGGGTGTGGAGAGGACCTCTCAGCTGCACCGGTCTGCAGTGGGAAGAAATAGAGAAAAATAAATTGCAAACAAGCAATCCAGCCACACAGAACAGATTGCAAGAAGGATGTGCAGCTAATTTTGTTTGCTCTATCATATTTGTTTTTTTTTTTTTTTGCCTGTCTATATTCTCAGTTATTGAAAAGGTACTTTTGTTACGCACTTGAAACAGACTTTAAGCAATTGATGGTGTAGAGCTCTTGATTGCTTTAGCCTGATGTGCAAAATATGTATCACTGTGTATATCACCAGATTGCATTCCTTAGTAACAAAAGCAAATGTAACATATCCGCATGAGAAAAATATGTTCTTCTTACTTGTTAAACATCAATATTTTTTCCTTGGCATATAAAGATCTGTTAAAGATCCATTTCTGCCTGTGTACACAAGGTTAAATATGACTAAAATAATCAATGTATGTTTTAGTTTTCTGCAAAACCTTATGAGTAGTCTGACATAATGAATGACAGATTTGTCAGCTGGTGACTTGCATGTGTTGTTAAGTTGAGGTACTGTAGGCAAGTGGTTTTATTAGTTAGATGATATAAATGTGCAAAAGAAGAAGGATTAGAACCAAGGAGCATTATTTCTTAAATCAAATGAAGTGTCATTGATAAGAGCTATAAACTCAGTTACCCTGAACAGCTGTTCACGCAAGTGCATTTTTTTTGCAAATGTTACTGTTTAAATACATTTCAAAGGTTCTAACCTGTAAACAGTACAGTTTAAAAAAAACACTATAAAACTGCTGTAGCACTCAGTAATCGGAATTAACAAGTGCACTCAAAAGAAGTATTTAAGTACAGAACAAGGTAATCTTGCAAACAGAACATAAAATGGGATAACTTTCAGATGAGAACCCACTCATGAAATGCTTATAAGGCTCAGATAAATGCAAATATGAGTCATCTCCTAAGTACAAAACACATACTCATTCACTCACCAACTTCCTCCCAAAGAGCTCTGTAATGCAGTCATACATATTCAACATCTTTTTGAAATGTAACCAGTCATTTCAAAAATGCAAATATCATTTTTGATTGTCCTGCTTCCAGAGAATTTTCTGTATGCCCATAATTTATGGCAACATCCAGCACTAGCCATTAGTTAATAATGAATAAAAATAAAAAGAAAATGATATGCATTTATTCTAAAATTTTGCTAAGACAGACGTGAGGTTGACTAAAGAAGGTATAATGCCAGATGCATACTTAAGGAGAATGCTAAAAAACTTAAGCAGAAAATAGTAAGTGTAGCAAAAGAAACTAAATAACATATATGCATAATTACAGAAGTTTGAAAGTATTATAATTAAAAATGTGGCAAATATGACAGAGTTTATGATTCCAGGTAGCATGGTGACAATCATTTTGTGACCATCTCCCATGTCAGCAATTAGTAGATGTGCAGACTGGCCAATATTTTCTTTTTCAGGACACGGCAACAAGCAATATGAAATGTGCACAACATGGCTTTAAAATCTGGCTGTGTTGCTCAGCAGGACTATGTCACAGTGCATCACAATGAAACATTATATTTGAATGAAAAATCATTAGTATTGGAATACTTTGTCTAAATCACTTTTATTGTTCTAACATATACAAAATACTATAATTTCACAAATGTGCATTCCTTAAGGTGCACAATAACATGCACAAGCAATTATTTATTCCCATATTTCATAAAAGCAAACTATGATAGAACAGAACCTATCCAAAGTATACGACTCAATTCTAAACTTTTACAATGAAAACATCTAGCATGGTATATAAAGTAAATGGTAGCACTACCAATCAACCCTCACTGCCAATTCAAGGTAAGAGTTTTTAACTTATCCTTTAACTGCTTGCCTTACATAACGTCAGATACAACTGAAATTAAATTTTTTTTTCCCAACTTACTGAGTACCCTAACTGAATGATCATCTATCTTCCCTATTCTGTTGCCCTACAATCACCTGTCCTGCAAATCCATTCTATGTATGATCTACACATCCTTTCCTATTCACTTAGTCCTACTGTTAAAAGCAATCTGTCTTCGTTCAGCTTTCTTAGTTGTTCAGTCCCTCCATCTGATTAGCTTCGCAAGTATCCTTAAATTTACACCCTACTACTCTTGTAATTTTGTACTATAGTCTAACCAGGTAGTGGTGAACTCCAGAAACCCTTAGAATCGACTCCACTCAACAAATATTGTTACTCACTTTCCTTACTACCAATACCACCAAATCCCAGTAATGGCTGGCTTTCATGCCCCCTTAATCACTTCCTTTACCCTCACAATGCACACCCACGCTGGTCTCCAGACATTATTCTTTACCTTTTATCCTTTGTATTTCTTAGTTTTTTATTCATTATTTTACACCTAGGAGGACTCTGTCAACTATCTCTTCATGTCTTTTGCAACCATTGTTCACAGCAACCTGCTGTAAACTGTAGTTTTTTTTTCCCATACTGCTCAACCCATACTCCCCAGTAATCCCAATAAAAAACAAGCAGCCACTTTCTGCCTGTTTACCATATAATGCAGGTCATTGCTCAATGAGGCCACAGTGTAACTTCATCATACTGTATGTCTATAGTAAGTCATCTGCATCTCCACACATCCAGCATGCAACTTCATTCCACCGACCCTTACCCTTAATTCTTTGGCAAATCCCATTCCTGCAGTCAAATAACTACTTCTGCAGGTTATACACTAGCCTCACCTTCCTCAGTTTCCTGACAATCTTTTACTCTTGCTCCCAAATACCAGCCCTATACCAAACTTCACTTTCGATAATGCACCACTTTCACCCCTCTTCTCCCTTTTTCAGCTCAAGCCTTTTTATTCATCTCCTTCTTCTCTTCATTTCCTGCAAGTCTTCCAATGGCTATACCTAACTTCCTGAGCCTCACTGCAGCTGCCTTATGAAGTAACTAATCCATACCCCATAACCAATATTAGGCTTTAATCCATTCCCTAAAGGTTTTAACATGTCTCAATCCAATACACTCCTCCAAAACTGCCTTCCCTTGAACATGTAAACTACCTCTTTCTTTGTCTTTCTTTGCCCACCAACTCAGCACTATCTTTCTTCCTTCATACTGTATCCATGTTAACCTATCCTCTTCCATACATCTCAGTCTCAGCGGCATATTCATATCTGATTCATAACCAGGAAGATCAGGCATTCCTCACCCCCCCATTATTTCCCATTCTCATTCTCCACTTCCTGATCCAAACTCTCTTCTTTCATCATGTATGCTTGTTGTAGCAGATTATCTATTTTTAATGCATACTAATTAAGTACAAGCCTTAGCAAATGCAATACTTGAGACAAGATGTATTATCTGGAGTACTGTGTCTTCTCACTTTGCCTGGACCACATGATGCACATCCTGCCCAACCAGCACTCCTAGATGTTTTAATCCCTGGTGACCCCACAGAAAAGGGTATTTCAGCACTAGCTTGTGCATGAGATTAAAATGTTTCACTATAGCCTTGGTTTTAGTTTCATTTATCTTATATTCCACAATACAGTTCTGAGAATAGCTTTTTAGGCCCTTTTCTGGATTATAATGCCATCCACAAAAAGTGCTATTTTTTTCCTGTGAATTTCCCCATTTATATCCGTCTATATCTGCTTGCCTGATTTTCTCTTCCAATGGCTCCAAATAAATTATGATTTATAAAATGGGGGAAGTAGGAACTTTATTATGGCTTTAGAATCCTATATTTATTGAATATAACTTCTACCCATTCCAAGGGGAACCCAAACTCCCTTAACACCTACATCACAGATCCACAGATCATCCTATCAAATGCATTTTCAGTTTCTAAAGATATTAGCAGGAATTTTTTTCCCCTTAACTTCAGCACCCTGTTGGATTACTAGAGTCCTGCCAATATTATCAAATGTCTGCCTGCATTCAATGAAGCCATACTAGTCCCACTCTATAATTTTTGTTAATATGCCAGACAGAAAACAAAGTAGCACCAACAGTGCAAGCCACAAATATTTTAATTTAGTGCTTTCATCCAAGGTAAAAGGACTTGTATGAAAGAGATAAATAAAATTATTTGTGGTGTGGATTGTTGGAGCTTGTTTGTTTTTCGACTTTCGGTCTAGCATCAGATAGAGGCACTGGTGTTTGTTGTGTTGTTAATATTCCAGACACCCTTTATTGCCATGACTTTTATAAAGGTTTTATAATCATGGTTCAATAATGATATGGGTCTATACCCTAGGAGGGTAGGGTATAAAAACCAACACTGCCCTTTTCTAGTAGTGGGCGATCTCACCTCCTTGCAATACTGCATTAAAGAGTCTTCCAGGACCCTGATACTATGCCTTTGGATCCATTCCAAATTTTGATCAGTACACCATCTTACTCTGGGGATTTGCCCACCTTTTGTTTTAGCATAGAATCCCCACATCTCAGATTTATTTTTATTTATCTACAACAATTAGTTGAATTATGCTTCTGAACTTTTGGCAACTGCAGTTTCCCAAGGTATTCCTTCATATCTTAACAATTGGTCTAAACTCATTAAGGTTATCTAGATATTCCACCACTGAATTCCTAACATCCATGAGTAACACTTCTCTGTCCTTATTCCTTGTTGTTTCATGTTGGTCCTTTAGCTCTCTAATTAACGCTAATGCTAATAACATCAACCTTCTACCAATTGTAAGTGCACCTTAACTTTCACATTCTCTTAAATCCTTTCTTTAATTTCATTTCATATTTCTAGCCAGGCCCATCCCTCACTAATAGATGTTTCTCTCTACCTTAATCATATCATTAACCCAGTTAGAAAAAAAAAAGATTTGCTCAGAAATTGCCAGTACTTGTTACCTACCCTCATTTGATCCAGTGCAATTGGATGTGTTATGGTTCATTCCACTAGGTAAAAATGTTCCTTTGCAATATGACATCTATCCACCCTTGCCTATGTTTCACATTTACCTGAAAAATGTGTATTTTTAATATTTTCCAGTGATGTTTTCATGACATCTGCCATCCTAAACCATTTCATATATATGTCCAGATATCTCCCTTTCACTGGTATCCTCACTTGCCTGGAGCCCCTTGACACATCATCACTGCTGCAAATTAAGTTCCAGTCCCAAGCTATTATTTTAATATCCTGTTGCAGTGGCATTACTTGCCCAAGTATTTGTTTAATGTCTGTGATGTTAGTTTTGGAAGAAGATATTCTGCAGCCAGTGTAATAACCCTACCTCTACCACTGCCTTTGACCACAGCAAACCTTCCATGCCTGTCCCTGACATATTTCAGCTTTTATGCAGATATATATATATATATATATATATATATATATATATATATATATATGCACACGTATATCTATTCAGCTAACTATATATATATATATATATATTTAATGTCTATATAGAAATATATATATGTGTGTGTGTGTGTGTGTGTATATATATATATATATATATATATATATATATATATATATATATATATATATATATGGGTCCCTATCAGATGATTGAGTTTTCATAAACTTGAAATTCACATGGTCAAGACTATATTAATGAATTTTTATTAACCAGCAAGTTTTGAATGGAGATTGTGGTACAGTGCGGATCAGGAAATTTACTCTTTTCACCACTGTAGTGTGATCTTGAAGTTGTATATATAATTTGCAGAGAGTGAGGGGGGTGCAGGGGGGGGCTTGCCCCCTGCAAAAACATAAAAAAGGTAGAGTTTTGTGGGTTTTTTTTGTGTTTTTTTGAAGCTTGAATTTCTGGAAAATTGATCACATGGTCTTAACTATATGAATTTTGAGTTTCAGAAAACTCGATTTTCTGATATATATATATATATATATATATATATATATATATATATATATATATATGGGTCTACTTCAGAAGCACAAAAGACCACAATATATATATATATATATATATATATATATATGGGTCTACTTCAGAAGCACAAAAGACCACAATATCGAAGACAAGACAGCCGAGATGATAACTCCAAAACTTCAAGTAAACAAATGTCCTACAGGCACACATTAAGGAAAGAAATTGTGCAGACTCAATCAGACTGCTTTAATATACATACATGCGCCTTTTTTAACATAAATTATAGTGTTTCAGACATACCTTAGCATATTGAGTCTTTGCCTGCCAAGTGCAGCATTTCTCAGATTAGACTGTTAGCCTGCAGTTCCAACCCTACTAGCATAGTCGGTGACAATTCTTCTGAATGGTCCCTCATTTACTTTGTTTTTCCAGGCATTTTCCAATAGAATACAGGGAAACATCTAGAGGATCTATATGGTTCTCACAACACTGTTTATTAGCTTTCTTGTGATGTCCTTCTTCTCCTAGGTGCTTGCCCAGCTCAGCATGCCTTTTCCTCAAATCATCCATCAAATCTTTAGGGTCACTGTAAATCTTGGCACTTAGTGAGTACAAGATCCTGAAAGTCATTGGATAACACAATTTGAATCTCAGCTGCATCTCTGCAGTTGCTGATTGACAAGATGAAGGCAATTCTTTTGTCTCTTGTGGACAAGTAGAAATTATCCATGTGCATTACGGTATACTCAATTTTATATCTATACTGTCTTTCTTTCAAAATATTGCAAGAATCTGTTTTTTTGGACACCTGAAGTAAACTTTACTATAACTGGTCTAGGCTGCTTCTTAGGGACAAGTTGCAGATAGACCACCCTGTGTACTCTAAGTGTCTAATGGTGGTATATTTGTCCATTTCACAGATACTTTCTCATTAAATTAATTCTCTAGTATGGCAAAAAATGCATGTAAACCCCAGGGGACTGATCTTAAAACTTTTTTGTTCCTAGCATACCTGCAGCTCCACCAGATTTTCCTTGGTGCCTTTGTCTGATATATACAAATTTACTGTAATACCGAAATGATCTGACAGGGATTCCTCTATTTGCTGCATGCTTGTATTATAGGTTCACAGGTAGGTACTAGGCTATTAGCCCTAGAGCCTACATAGGCCTAGCCACAAAGGTACCTTGGCTTTCGCCACCCAAGAAAATAATTTTCCTGTGCCCCTGTCGAGCAGAGCCACAGAAGTGATCCCAGGGGTGAATTTCCTATTTCCCATCCAATCATCAAGATTTTTCTTGAAGAGTGCTAATGAGGAGCTCTGTTTGACATAGATAGGTAATTGAGACAAAACAAACTTTAAAAAATGAAAAACGGCCAAACGGTTGAAAGACTGCAATACCGATTTTATTCAAGTAGATAAAACCATATAAGTAAGTTAAAATAGAACTTTAAGCGCTTTTCATCTGCTCACACGCAGACTTCTTCAGACGTTACAAAAACAATCAATTAAACATGCTTAAATAGTCAACAGCTGTGAAAAAGTGCGGGAAATTTAACTATAATCAAATAGTTAAAAGCAGACCACCTTAACTTGAACCCTGATTTTTGTTTGTTAAAAAATAACTATTCATGCATAAAAATACGTTCAAAAAATGTATGCACATAACTACAAGTGCAATTTAGTGACAGTAAAAGTTGAATACTGTTCATTTTACTAAAGCTAACACAACTTAAATCCTTTCTTACACACGTCCCCCGGATTCACAAATCCTCCGTGTAAGACTAAATAAGTCTTACTCGGAGGCTGCAGTTGAACGGTATGATGCCGGCATGCCATGAATATTCATGAGGGCACGCTGACTCAACCCCAAGTCCAACACAGACCATGCAGGCAAGCAGGGGGCGTGTCCAACTGCCGAGCAGTGTAAAGGTCTACACCCCTGCAAGTGTGTGAAATGCAAAATGTCAACACACAGCAGCGAGTCCGCTCAAATGTCCATGTACCCAACACCACACTCCCTGACATTGTAAACTCCCAACACAGTTATAAAAAGTAAAACATAAAATTTTTTTTTTCTAATTCCCAATATAGTTGCCCGTATTTGCACGGGTGTGCCCATTGCTTAGCTGCAGTTAGCAATCTCGACATGGAAGAGCATAATAAGGAATGTTTATGCAAATTACACCAAATAGTAATAGCGTAGTGGTAGACCGTTCGCACAAAGAGGAGGCATTCACTGTTCGAGTTCCATCACTCCCCTTCCTATTTTATGTTCCAAATTAGTATATGAAATAATTCCTGACCTATATGATTAAATTTTACTAAAAAGCATTGAAATGGCGTATGTATCAGTGAACAAAATATATATTTATAAAGGAACCTGACATATAATTGCTCGCAGTTAAGCAATGCTTAACCCAGCGCAATATAGTTGCCCATAGCTAAATCACGCTTTACTCAGCGCAATGTAGTTTCCCGTAGCTAAATCGCGCTTTACCCAGTGCAATGTAGTTGCCCATAGCTAAATCGCACTTTACCCAGCGCAATATAGTTTCCCATAGCTAAATAGCACTTTACCAAGTGCAATCGGTTTCCGCGGAGGTGCATGCCGCACCAAACAGTGCACCGTTGGCAATGTGGAGCAATGTAGAGCAAAGTTGCTTAAATACAGCCACGCCCCCTAACCTGTCTGGACAGTAGTAAAATAAAAAGCAATGATAAGGTTTGTACCCAGGACACTGTGCACCATAATAAAGTACTGAACCACTAAGCCACGACAGCTTAGAATAAACATCCACTGTTAACATATATATAGTAATAAATGTTAGATTAACCATTGCTAAGCAGGTCTGCAGTCAGCCGAGAATATTCAAAAATGGCCAATCACAGAAAAGTGTGGGAAATGCGGCATATTTAAGCTGCATAGGCGGGAATACTCACCATAACTGATTGTAGTTCCCATCTGCAGTTAGAATGTCTGGTGCTGGAGAGGGTACATGCTTTCGAGTGCAACGGTGGGGCATCGAGGAGTCAAGATACATGGTTTGGCTCCTAGTCCATCGGCATGAGACTTGACTCCTGAAGGGCCAGTTCCAAGGAATGGAGTATAAGGCAGAGGCTTGGAACCGGTTGGCTCATGAACTCACCAGTGCCACAGGCATCCCTCAGACTGGTGAGCAGGTCCGTCACCACCATGCAGACCTTAAGAGATGAAAGCAGGACCTTCTGAACCAGTGGATCCAGGAGACCCATCATATGCATGATGCCCCACTACTAAGTAGGTAGCCATGGAATGCAGTATGTCAGACAAGCTAATATAGTCTAAATAATGGATAGGTATGTCTCAATATCCCTTCATTTACTCCACAGCTGCAGGTGCTCATGCTATGAATCAGCAAGCCTATGCAGATAGGCTGCTAAGGCTGCGCCACCAGGCAGGTTAGTAAATATTCTGCATGTATTGTTACATGATATATGTGAGTGAGCATGACAAAAGTGTTTTAGCCCAATAATACCGCAATAAAATGTCCTGAATAAATCCTCTGCATGTACTGTTATATAACAAACGTCAGTGAGCCAGAAATAGAGTGTACTAACCCACCAATCAAGGTAACATAAGTGTGGAATACTATCTCTGCATGTACTGTCATAACATATAAGTGAGCAGGCCTGAAAAAGAGTGTTGTAACCTATCAATAAAGGTATAATATGTCCTGAATATGTCTTCCGTATGCACTGTAATATCAAGTAAAGGAGAGAGCCAGTAGAAAAGAGTGTTCAATGTAATTAATAAAGGTATAAAACTTGGAGTGTGTCTGTGTCACTTACTTTGAAATGTTGTTGTACCCTTGCAATAAATAAATAGTACTGTTGTATTAGGTGCTGTCAACCAACAGTTGTGCAGTCCCATAGGAAGTGGATGAAGGAATTGGCAGTAGCTGTGAAGCATAAAACATTCATTCCCTGAATAAATCCTCTGCATGTACTGTTACATATCATAAGTCAGATAGCCAGGAATAGAGTGCAGTAACCCATGAATAAAGCAAAAACATGTCTGGAATATTATCTCTGCATGCACTGTCATAAAAAATAAGTGAGTGAGCCTGAAAAACAGTCTTGTAACCTATCAATAAATGTATAATATGTCCTGAATAGGTCTACTGTATGCAGTGTAATGTCAAATAAAGGAGAGAGCCTGTAGAAAAGAGTTTTAATGTAAATAGGAAAGGTATAATACCTGCAGTGTGTATGTGCCAGTTACTCAGAAATGTTGTTGTACCTCTGCATTGAAGAAATGTTACTGTTGTATTAAGTGCTGACAACCCCCAGTAGTGCAGTCCCATATAAAGTGGATGAAGGAAGTGCCAGTAGCTGTGAAGTATGTAACAGTCCTCAACAGTTGTGAAATGGCTGACATGCATAGGTAAATCTGGCACATGAGTAGCCTGTCAAGGTGTTCCCCAGAAAAGTTAGTGTGCTACCTGAAAAGTAGGGTTGTGTAGAAAATCAAGTGAAAAAGTCACGTGAACACATCCAGATGTGCAGATACATAAACAAGTAAATATAATACAAGTATGTAGCAGTAACATCTGCATCTTGGACAGTTACTATGTCAGATATAGGTCAGATATATAATGAAGTAGCCAAACCCATAACGCAATCAAATGCATGTTGCCAAGTGTAATAATACATGTAGGGGATATACACCTGCAGTCAATAGGAATGTAGTGTACAGTTAAAGTGCTAATAAGATGTTAATGGAGGTTTCTTTTTACACCTTACTCCATGTGCATAAACAATGCAATTCTACACCTCAATGGGTATGTCTAATCTCATAACATTTGTTGGGACATATGTCCTATTGTTATATAAAATCTGCATTTACTTTGATGCATGTCCCCTGTTAAAACACCACAATCTTGGTGGCCTGTTGCCACCAATCATCCCTGCATGCTGTTGTAATGTCCACTGTCGTTCAATACATGCATGTGTTATGCTTGCTGTTCAACTGTTGTAACCCTGGTGTGTTGGGTTAATGGGAATATTACTGTATGCTGTTACAACTAACTTGGAATGCTGTTATCTATGTTGTAATTAAACACACCTAATCACAGAACGTATGGGAAGGCCGGTCCCAGCGGACCCACCTGTCCCTCCTCAGCTGGCAGTTGCACCTGACACCAGCAGGTCTGGTGCCCAGCCCGGACCACCCTCCTCCGTTGGTCCTGTGCCACCTTTGGGTGGAAGCGCTGCAGGGGATGGGGCTCACCGCCCCCACTGCAAGTGTGGGTGGAGAAGGGCCTCCTGTCACCCTCCGAAGGGTCCGGGTAGTGGTGTGTAGGGAGATCCAGCATTTAGTCGCTGATCCCCTAAGCCAGCTCGAGGCGAGAGTGGCGCGACTCACGGGTGAGCCTGCCCCTCCTACACAGCCTCCAGCACAGTGACCCTCGGGTCTGTGAAAGTCCAGTGGTGACTGCCCATGGGTTGGGATCTCAGTCCCACTTTTACCATCTGTAGGCTCATGGGCTTGTGATTTCCAAACATCCGTCCCCGTCAATTGTGTTCACCCACCCCATGTGTCATACTCCGCCCCTGTATGCATCTTGTTTGTCTTGTCTGTTTACCTACCCAACCTACCTCCCCAAATATACCTACTTCCTCTACCTCACTTTCCACTCTCCCCTGAAAAAAAAAAAAAAAAAAGGGCAATCTGTACCTGCAAAAAAATTACACACCATACATAGCTGCCCATGTCACACACATGTCCGCTGGACATGTAAACTGATAATTATAATTGTAAGTACAACAAACTTTGTTGTCCTCACCCCTCTCTCAGGGGTGGAAGGTTTCAAATTTCACTCCAAATTTGCAACATATGCACAGCTGCTGCTGGTAAAGAAATGGGCAGCTATGGACCTTCCCTACACCCATCCTGCACATCCCGAGCTTGTTTTCCTACTGTCTTTCCCTCTTTGTGCCCCCTTTTTCACCACTTTCCTATCTCCCCATTTTCTTTTCTTTCAAAGAAATTAGCACGGGGGTTATTGGGAGTAAGCACTTTTAAGCAGTAGTAAGTGGGTTTAAGCAAGTGTGTGCATGTGTGCACTTAGCTAAGCATCGCTAAGTGTCACGCAAACCCCTGCTAACCCGCTTACCACTGCTTAAAAGTGCCTTAGTCATTCTAGGTCAGGGCCCTTGTTCTGCTCAGCAGCAAAATAAAATACCTTTGTCAGTCTCAAACCCCATATCTTAGGCACATAAGTCTGCATGAAGTACCACTAAGCCACAATAGATATACAATAACTTGGTGCTGCAAAAATATATATCATGCATTACAATGAGTGAATGTAAAGGAAAAATAGGAAAGCCATAACACAAAGCCTGTTCTGTGGATCTTTACCAGCAATTGTTGTGGGCTTGCATTACATGAGTGTGATGTGAGAAGCAGCCAATCAAGCAGAAAATAATGTTGCAGAGGCACTTTACAACCCCCCACACAGTATCATAGCAGCACAAACACTGGCATATCTGAGTAGGGTAGAGGCCATACCTCCTAACTCAGTCAACTTTCCAGGGATGTCCCTGATTGTGAAACATATTTTAGCTGTGTCCCTCAGAATCCCACAGAAAAGCACTGACGTCAGTCAGAAAGGTGGGCTATTACACAATGAATACTGACAATAATAACAGTAGACACCGCTTGTATGTCATGAAAGGAGTACTAATCCATATGCACTGCTTCACTGAAGTATACACCTACTGTCCTTATTATGTGTAAGGTGTACCTCACTTTCAACTACATATCCATGACACCATGCAAATATGTATCTGACTGTTCCATAGGCCCAGCAGAGGCCCAAACACACAGGCATATAGGCTATACTGCTGTTACACGCTCTGCAAATAGCTTTCTTAGGACCTCCCCAAGCATACCCTTATGTAGGAGTTTAACTCAGAAATAACAATGGGTGTAGTCATGTACTGGTAGCAACTGACTGTAACAATGTCATTGTAACAGTGCTGAAAACACCCGTGAGTTGCACAGACAAAGAATGACAGTGTAACCTCTGGCTACCATCTGGATAGGTTCACAGGTGGGAACCATGCAGACAGACAACCTGCCCTGATAAACCCACAGCTACACACCAATCCTGCAAGTCCAGTAAGATAATATTCACACATTAATGCATAATGCTCTCAGTATGTAAGCATCCCCCCAATTAAAAGATACTTGTGCGTTTAGGGTCTACCAAGTGTGTAGGTAGGCATACTCAGTACAGGAATTGTCCAGTTGTCCTGCGAACCCTGTGCTAATGTCAACAGTAAAAAACATAAACCCTGCAGGTCAGTATATTAATATTCCCAGTATAGTCACATAAATGTTGTGTAAGCATTTGTAGTGGTGAGTAAAACTCTACACTGATAGGTCAGTATTGGAAGTGGCAAGTCAGGTCTGAGTACAACATGTGCATCACTGTCTACACCTCTAGCTTCATTTATAAGATGTATACCAACCTTCTGACTTACACAACAGTGTCCACAGCAAACAAGCATGGGCCCCACTCTGGATATCTGAAAGGGCTATGCCTACATACCTTAGCAATTTATAGCATTGGGTTGCTATGACAGTGAGTACTGCAATTACCATTCAGCAGGCTGTATGCATTTACCAAATGCTGGGCAACAATTTGTGCAGAGGGCATCACATGCACATGTGCAGATACCTATAAAAGCAGATAGTACTTGCTATCCCCACATGCAATCATTACATTGCAAGTTCCACATAGTGAACAACCCCAAGCAGGAAAAAAAAACAAAAAAAAAAAAACAACAGTACGTTTCTGTACCAAAAAAAAAAAAACATACACAGACGGAACTGGAAGGGACATACAGGTATGTAACAGTTTGTAGTTACCAGCAGGTAGTAGATGGTTATGGTTAGTACTGTGGATCCTCTGATACATGCATATGTGGCAGCAGTAGGTATGTATGCACTGATGCCATGCATAAGTATTGCCATGGAGAAATTGTTGGGTAGCTGTGTGCAGTGGGACATAAGTGTGACATTTGTAGCTCAGCAGTACATGTCAAACATCTGAACATGTTATTTATGGTCTGTACAGTACTGCGTTTAATAGCAGTTTTGGGGAGTATTGCAAACACCTAGATAAACTTGGATGTCACAGAGTAAGACATGCATGATAGTCACATAATGTGTAGCTTAGCATTGGCAACCTCTGTAGCAGGCTAGCATAGTAATGTATCATTTGCAGCTATGTATACCCTTGTACTATTACTGTATGCACACATGTGACAACTGTCCATGTTGTAGCAAGGCCCAACAGGTCATCTGTGAGGTGTATGGACTTACAACAGTGTGGACCTTGTGCCTGTATGGCACACACATATGTCGAGATACATGTGTGTCTGATTTATGAGCATCTGAACATGTGCATAGAGCAAGGGACATACTGCAACTGTTTGTGAAGGGCAGACATTTATATGTTGGTGCAGGTTGTTATGTGTGTATATATATATATATATATATATATATATATATATATATATATATATATATATATATATATATGTAGGTTGTAGTATGTGTCAAACAAGACAGCATACAGTGCTGGCATATGACATGTGTTGTTCAAATGCCATGGGTATGCTGTGTTAGGTATATAGTCTTCCAGATATGGGGTCCTGCTAAACATATATGGGCTGAGAACACCTTCCATGCATTCTGCACAAGACTGTGCAATATCATTACATAACTGTATCCCCCTCAGCCTTTGCATAATTGATATTCCAACCATGAAAGGTGGACTGTATATGTGCTGATATGCATATCAATGTGTACACCAGTGGATGTTGAAATGTACGCTCCAGCTGAATGTTGTACATGTATTGCCATCCCTGTTGTTAAAAGCCCTGTACCCATGAACTAACACATAGGTGGTAGTGTACTCAACACCGAAGGTGTGATAAGAGACTACGGGGCACAGGTGGACAGTAGTGTCCCTAATGATGATCACTGTGCCACACTAGTCATGTAAATCTAGTACAGTCCACATGTCATCAGTAAATGTGTGTCATCCATGGAAACAGAGGTCAGGATTCCACTCCACTCATCAGTCATAACACCCATCATAGAGTACAATGTCCCTGTTGGTATGTACCTCAGAAGACATCCACAGCAACAGTAGATGCCAGACACATTCCTCACAAAGAGTATTACCGGATTCCAACAGATGCCCTATGCTGACTTTCTTACAAAACCACAGCTACACTGTGTCGCATACCACCTACCCAGAGGCTACCCCTGCCTAACATACAAAGCTATGGCAAACCCACAGGTGTTGGACGTGCTCCATGTAAACAGATGGAACACCAGACAAGATACACACTCTACTGATCAACACCTTGTAATGTATAAAGCAGAACATGCTTGACTGGCACATCATCATCACAGACACATACCATACTGTGGAACCAACTACCTATTAACAGCATATGACGGTCCTCATTAGCAGTTGCCATCAATAACCATGATGATTGCATATGAGATAGGAAACCCAACCTGGTAATCACCCCTGTGGCTCAGCATGACAGGGGCACATGAACCTACATTGCATGTGTGTTGTAGTGCAGGGTACCATATGTGTAGGCTTCCATAGGCCCTATGGATAACAGTCTATCAGCTACCTAGGACACGATACACACACGCATGTACCTGTTGCAACACATGCTATTTGAGGTTGACTGTGTGTGATGGAGAATGTGTATGTGAATGTGTCAATGATGTGTATATGTATGACAGCATAGTGGGAATCTGTGCATACCATGGTATGTAGTGTTGTAGCTCTAATCCCATCAAAAGGTCCATATGCTATTGCCAGGCAGGAAAATCAGTAGGGCATACCTTGTGACATAGTCCCATGTTGTCGAATGGAGTGTGCCTTTGTAGGCTAAAGCAGTACATGTATGCTTATTGATTGTTAACACTAGTGAATACAAGTCATGTATGGACTGTAGTACTACCTGAAGCTGTATGCCTCAACTGCACAGTATGGTTTATATCCACATGGCTTGGTAACACACTTTTGTTTGTTACCTGTAGTCCTCACACATCACATACCTCAGGCATGAGGTTATGTATGTGCTGACACACAGTAATGTATGGTACACAGGTAACTGTAATCTGGGTTGCCATACCCTTGTGTCTTGTAGGTATGTCTGATGTGTGTGTGTGTGGGTATGCCTGTAACATGGCCTCGGTGGTATGTGTGTCACAGGATATAGGTGCGTATCTAGCAACATGTATAGTGTAGTACAGCAGTATGCCACCTATAGTGGTGAATGTGCACATATGTTACTGAGGGGTTTGCTATCAACAAGTAGTGTGGTGTACTGCTAGTACCATAACCGTACTGTACATAGATTTAAATGGATGACAAATGTCTGTATGCATTAGCTTCATATACACCTCCTGTGGCTAGGTGTTGCATTGTGTCACATACAGTGTGCCATGTACTGTTGTATAGTCCTACATACTGGTTTCACTTTGTGGCTGTGCAGAACATGGTTTGGTATATAGAATGTGCCAGGCACTGTCAGGCAGTTGTGGTCTTAGCAGTCATATGTGTTATTAAAAGTGTGTATCTACTGACAGCCAATAGGTTGCTATATATGGCATTTCATTGATGTCTGTACATTAGAATGTTGAGTGTGCAACATGGCTTTTTCACAATTACTGTTTAATTGTCTTCCAGAGTTATGGCACACAACAGAAAGCCATCCTATACCCTTGAGGAGGAGGAAGTTATCACAGATGCACTCATCCAACATTATAATCTTCTGTTTTCAAGATCCTGCCAGGACCAGCACAGTCGCACTGCACCGTGGCAGGATGTTGTCCATCGGGTGAATGATGTAGGCATGCATAATGGGACTTATGAGCAGGTATGCCATCACTGCAGTGATTTAATCAGACATGTCCGGCAGCATGCCTCCGATGTCCACAGACAACAGCTTGCCACAGGTGGTGGTGCTGCTACACATCTCCCCCTCACCAGAGTGGAAGAGCTGCTCCTCAGCATGGTGGTTCCTGGCCAACCAGTACAACACACTTGTGTCATCATGGAGGCCGGAGTCACCCAGCACAGTGACAACGAGCGTGCAGGTAACATGGCATATCTGTAGACCACTGTTATCTCAAGTGTTATGCATTAATCAGAAGTGTACTGTGTATGCAGAATATGTGGAGCATGGTGTCATGCAATACTGATAATTCGGGACATTATCTGTATGCCTGTGACTGTCACCCCATGTACTACTGTATAATTGCAGACTCACAGCAGCAATGCCATAGTTGTTGACACTGACATACTGTCTCATATCCTTGCAGGTCCCTCTGGTGTGATAGTAAGACAGCAGACCCATGCTGGTGAGTGGGCTACAGTCAATATAGCATATAACATGTGCATGTCATAGGAGAGTTGTAGGCCACTGCATGCTGTCCAGCAACACACATCCTGCATGCTGACACGTGTGAGAGGACTCTTTGGCTTGTGATACTATACTCCACCATCAACCACTAATGACTATGTTACATATTGCTGTTGGTGTGTGTGTGTCAACTTGAATGTGTAGTGTATTAGTGTGCATGTGTGCATGTGTTCATGTGTGCATGTGTGCATGTGTTCATGTGTGCATGTGTGCATGTGTGCATGTGTGCATGTGTGCGAACATCCTGTACAGATGGTAAAGTGTGCTTCCTGTCTGCCTCTCACAGGTACTGAGGTATTGTTGGATGGGTGCAGCAGGGAACCTGAGGTCACTGCCACTAATAGTGACCATGATGATACATGTGTAGTGGCACTGGCATGTTTGACAGGGTCTGTCGGTGGTCCACCAATCAACAGTACACAGCTTTCCACCCCATCTATGTGCACATATGTGCTGCCATTACATCCCTCAACACCAATGGCCTTAGGTGAGGAACAGTATATGGCAGGCATTGACCAGGAAAGTGTGGTATCTATGGCACATGCAACCCCACACAGCAGCCATGCCCAGACACATGGAACGGTACCACATAGGCATATGTCCAGGGATTCTCGTGGGAGCATCGCTGGCCGTAATGCCCCTGGCAGGCGTGCCCGCACAGGTCTCACTACCTCAGGTATGTTCTGGGCTGTGATGCAAGCACATGCACGTATGGAACAGTACACCAGGCAGGGACTAAGGGCGCAGAGGGCTCATAACACCGCGATCAATGACAGTACCTGTGACCTTGCCAGTGCCATCCGCAATTACACCGATGTCATTGATAGACGTTGGGGGAGACACTAGATGTCCCCCGCAATGTTATGTCCATGTGCCAGGACAGTGCAGGCTGGCTGGGACGTCGACATGGATGCATGCCAGCAACATCCTCAGGTGGCAGCCGTCACGGATGACACCCAAGTGCCAGCCACTCCCGTAGTGCCAGTACCAGCCCCAGCAATGTTGTAGCTGGGCTGTTGGTAGACCGTCTGAGATGACCACGTGCACGTGGCTTTGGCCAGTCCCAGCAGGGACCTGGGTCCAGTCAACATCCCTCTGCCTCTGACGATAGTACTTAGTCTGGCTTAGTACCCGATACAGTCAGTGTCACCCCTGCCAGGCACAGGTACTGTGTCCGTGGACGGAGACAGTGATCTGCACAGCCTGGCAGGTACAGTCTGTGGCTGTCCCACAAACTCCCATATTTGGCAGCCACAAGGGGGTACTGTGTGCATGCAGACACACACACATACTACCAACACGTAGGGCTAACACATACACACACACATCACATCAACACTGACCCATACTATACTGTTGTCCCTCACACATACACACACACACACACACACACACACACACACACACACACACACACACACACATAAATGTTGATTGGATGGGTCATTGTCGGGCTCTGGAAAACAATCACACACCCTGTGCATATGATGAAACTGTGCCACCTCCTGTCATCTGTGACATTGATGCAGGAACAGGATAACATGGTGCTGATGCACAGGGTGACCTACTAGCAGTGTAGCAATGTTAGCATGTTGTGAACAGTAATGGGTAATGATATCCTTGTAGGTGTATCTGAGCAGGCATGATGCATCACAGCAGTGATTATCAATTTCGTATTGTTTACACCAGTGTTAATTCCAAACATGGATTGTCCACACATGTGCCAGTTGGCTGATGTGTGTGGTACTGGCAGGATGTGTCGTTGAGTGAATGTAATGTCTGTGATGTGTGCTGTACAGATTCCAAGGTGTACATTTGTGAACATGGTGGAGGTGCACTGTTTGCATGTATGTGCATGGTGGGCACATGTAAAGGGTGACATGCCCTGTATTACACAGTGTTAATACTTCATATTTCCTATTGGTGTCCAATATGCATGTCACTACACATATGTCACAACTTGGGTACACGTGTGTATGACATGGTATGACACTTTGTTGTGGGTGATACTGTTGATATCGGTCATTGGTTAGCATTCTGGTAGTGTACATAACCTCAACAGCCTGATTTTAACCAATCATTACATGATGTCTTGACAACTGACACACAGCTGTAGGATACACAGTAGCATTAGAATCTTTCCGGTTTTGTACTATACCAGTTACCAGTGGTAATGACCACCACACATTCCCGTGACCACTCCTGTTTGGCCTGTGTCCATCCTAGGTACAAGCAGACACACTAAGGATATGTACATCCACATCTGGTGATGCATACAGTGGCCTACAAAGCATTCCCCAGATTAGACACCTATCCTCCACAAGGGTATCATACCGACACATACATGTTGACAAACCCATGTTGTGAAGCTATGATCCAACAATAGCATAGTCATCCACATTAACTACACATAGTATCCTGATTGTACCACATTGGTAGTTGCAAACAACATGTAGCAGGGGTACCGATGTGTACAGCCAGCCACATGTGATTTCATTGTACAGACAGCCACATGTGATTTCATCTGTCCTTTGATATCCACATTCCCAAAGCTATGCTGATGTCCCTCAGTGTATCACATAAGCAATAAGGTGTCTGTATGCATATACACGGAGTTGTTGTATACCTACCATGCATGGCCATTATTGACAGACTGTGTTGTGTTTGGGCATGTCTGTCATATGCCACAAGCATACACCCACACTCACACTATTCTATAACAACTGTCATGTGTGTGTGTGACACAGATGACCTAGGGCACAGCTCACTACAGTGGCTGGACTTGTCACATACATACATATGTGAGCTATGGTCCAAGAAGCAGCAGCAAAAACTGTCAATGGTAACAGATGTAGTTGTGTTGACAGCAGGCTTCATACATATGATGTGAATGAGGTCACATGCACATATATGTCTTGTCCACACAGTTACCAATTTAGGACAAATGCACATATGTGTATTTGCCACACAGATACCTGCAGTGTGCAATGCACATACTGTTGTTTTACTGATATGTCATATAGTAGTAGAAGCAAAACACACAACACATTGCTCAACAGTGTCACACACACACACGGTCATGGTACTAGACACATATGCATTACCACGATGCACCATATGCTTTACTGGGAGTTTTCATTTCCACTGCTGTATTTGTGGGATACTGACATCATCAAACCGGCCAAAGGGGTATTCACCTCTTTTAATGTGTTTTCACAGTCTCAAAAAAGGCCACTCCCCTCACAGATTTAGACACACACACATACACCCCAACACACACACAGCATTTGCAGGTTTCAAACCCCTACCTAACTATGTTATGACACTAGGGAGATATGCATAAACATGACTCACTATATGTTTTACTGAGAGTATTCATTTCCATAGCTGTATTTGTGGGATGCTGACATCATCACACTTGGCAAAGGGTATTCACCTCTCCTAATGTGTTTCCACAGTCTCCAAAAAGGCCACTCTTCCCAAAGGGAATTTCACACACATACACACTCAGAATTTGCAGGATTCAAACCCCTACCTAACTATGTTATGACACTAGGGAGATACGCATTAACACAATGCGCTATATGCTTTACTGGGAGTACTCATTTTCAAAGCTGTATTTGTGGGATGCTGACATCATCATACTTGGCAAAGAGGTATTCACCTCTCCTAATGTGTTTCCACAGTCCCCAAAAAGGCCACTCCTCTCAAAGGGAATCTCACACACACACATTCATACTAAGCATTTGCAGGATTCAAACCCCTACCTAACTATGTTATGACACTAAGGAGATATGCATTAACATGACACGCTATATGCTTTACTGGGCGCATTCATTTCCAAAGCTGTATTTGTGGGATGCTGACATCATCACACTTGGCAAAGAGGTATTCACCTCTCCTAATGTGTTTCCAGTCTCCAAAAAGGCCACTCCTTTCAAAGGGAATCTCACATACACACATTCACACGATTCAAACCCCTACCTGACTATGTTATGACACTAGGGAGATATGCATTAACACAATGCGCTATATGCTTTACTGGGAGCATTTATTTCCAAAGCTGTATTTGTGGGATGCTGACATCATCACACGTGGCAAAGAGGTATTCACCTCTCCTAATGTGTTTCCACAGTCTCCAAAACAGCCACTCCTCTCAAAGGGAATCTCTCACACATACACATTCACACTTAGCAGTTGCAGGATTCAAACCCCTACCTAACTATGTTATGACACTAGGGAGACACACACATTAACACAACACGTTATATGCTTTACTGGGAGTATTCATTTCCAAAGCTGCATTTGTGGGATGCTGACATCATCACACTTGGCAAATAGGTATTCACCTCTTCTCCTAATGTGTTTCCACAGTCTCCAAAAAGGCCTCTTTTCTCAAAGGGAATCTCACACACACACACATTCACAGGATTCAAACCCCTACTTAACTATGCTATTACACTAGGGAAATACACATTAACAGGACACGCTATATGCTTGACTGGGCGTATCATTTCCAAAGCTGTATTTGTGGGATGCTGACATCATAACACTTGGCAAAGAGGTATTCACCTCTCCTAATGTGTTTCAACAGTCTCCAAATAGGCCACTCCTCCCAAAGGGGATCACACACACACATACACCCCCATACACAGTAATTGCAGGATTCAAACCCCTACCTAAGTATGTTATGATACTAGTGAGATATGCATAAACACAACATGCTATATGCTTTATTGTGTGGTTTCTATTCTCATGCTATATTTGTAGGATGCTGACATCATCAGACTGGACATGGTAATGTGTGTGCACTTAGTGTTATGCAATCCCAGGAATGAACCTTGTGGGTCAGCAGGTGTGAACATCTTGAACAGGAATCCACAATTCATAGCTTGTGTGATTTATCTGTGGACAAATTACCATTCCTTCATATGACAATACATATTCATGCACAGATTGTTGGTTTTGTGGATACAACATGTGTCTGTGATGTTGGTAAAGGCTATTCAAAGTCTATGTGGGACCAGTGTTGCTCCTTTCAGTGATGTATGTCCAGGTGGCTGCCTTGCAAGAAATCTAGCAGGTTTGGGGAACATGATGCGCTCATTAACATACCACAGACGTTTGGGTTGTGTGTTTGTCAGATTACAATAGCTCTGTTCTTGACTGCAATCATGATGGACTCCATGGACTAGCAGTTCGGAGTTCATAGGCTTATAGGACTATAGTTCCCATGGTCTGTTGTGCACCAACACTTGTGGGGTGTGCCACATGTTGCTGTAACACATTCAACAGTGTAAGATCCTGTAGAGAGTGTGAGGCTCGACAGACTGTTCAGGTGCAGAGTCTGTTTGTTCTGTTGTTCACTTATGACACATATGGGGAAACAATGTTATCCACGTGATGGGATTCATTTGGCTTTGGGAGGAGCAGTTTACACATTCTACATGTGATATCTCCTGGTATGATGATAGGGTCTTTTGTCACTGGGAGGTGGGTATGTATGTATGTATGGGCCTGTCTGACAGGATATCGACATTGTCAGTCAGGTACAGTTGACCCTGACTCAGGACATATATGACTGTATATTGCTATTTCTGACATAGCTGAAGAAGGTGTAATGTTTCTGTCTGTACTCCTTCACAGATTATCTTTCCAAAGCAACAACAAACCTGAACACTAAACCCCTGTTATACTCTTTTACACGCTTCACACACTACTGATCTTTTGTGATCAGTCAACAGTGTATGTCATCATTATATCGTGGCATGTCCAAAGGTCGGTTTCATGTGTACTCTCCAGTCCAGCTGGTGCATATTGGAATTTTGACGCATTGTTACAACTGCCTTATGTACACAGAGAACACTGTCCTCCTACCAGCAAACTCAGATATATTTGAGAGGTGCAACTGTATAGACAGACAGGAGACTGAGCTCTCCCAAGCCGTGACTGGCACAGTCTATCAGGTGGTGAAGGTAACCACACACACCACAAATCCAGTCTCACATGGAACTATGACAACAGCAAATCATATACATTGACACACAAAGACATACTCGGAGCATCTAAATATACTCTGCCTAAGCAGCAGAGACATCCAAAGCAGACACACAAACAACTGCTAACCCACAACCATACACACATATCACATATTTCACAAAGTCATTGTGCCTCACAGTCACTGCCCTTAGGCCTACACAACACACCTCATACACTTGTATTAGGCGACTGTAATTGTCTGTCACACTGACATCCCACTCACCAGGCTGAACAAGGAGAAGGTCACTTTGTGCTGTGTGGCGGGTGCCAGGATCTGCCACATGACACATGCACTCTTATCAGTCCACTGCAAGTACAAATATGGCTCCATCATTGACCATGCTGGTGTGTAAACCTTCAGACGTTCCTCCCTGGACTATATGACAAGAGACATAGAGGAGCTCTCTGATCATGTAGCCCAGGCCAGTATGACCCTGACCTTGTGTAGCATCTTACCCTCACCAAGTACTATGTCACAGTATACAGACAAACTGATCACTTTTAACAGTTGCCTAACATATTGTTGTCATTCAAAGGGGATCCAGTGTCTCTCAGCCTGGGATTACATGCTGAACATGCCACGTACATTCGCGATGGACGCCATGCACCTGTCACCCCTAGGCTTTCACAGACTGGCTTAGGCTCTTGCCACACCCATAGTGGCTGTTTGAAGTGAGGCTCAGAAGACAAAACCATAGACATTACAGGGTAAAGGAAACGGAGAGTGATGCTGCTCAACAACTGATGTCTTACCCTCAGAATGCAGGCACTCAGGACTCACATCAGTATGGAGTCTGTCGATATATGTGCAGTAACAGACACCTGGTTCAGGCTCACAAAAGCACACCAGCACTGCCAGGTTTTACTTCATACCATGGTTTTCGGACACAAGACTCGGACCGGGCTACAACAATAGGGGGGGTATCCATATACATCATTCATACACACACCTCCGGGTTGGTAGCACTGCACAAAGCATCGGGGAACGTACATGTGCAACTGAGAGTGGGCCAAACTGCATTTCAGTTTGTAGACTGCCACAGACCATACTCCCAAACTCGGGAACAACACTCGTTATTCCTGGGAACACTGGGGAAAGTGAAGGTCTCACCAAACACCATTATATTGTGTGACTTCAAATACACAAACATTGACTGGGTATACTACTCAAGCACTGACACCCTCGCACAACAGTTACTAGGATTGTTACACTCAAATGCTATGGCAGACCTGGTCACCACAACCACAGGGGGTTAAAACATGTGGGACCTGATCATCACCAACATGGGGACTCTATGTTCCACACCAGAGGTATACCCGTCATTGTTAAGGTCAGAACATGCATTCATCTCACTAGACATACATATCCCATACACACACACATCCTAGGTGATCTCAGTGATGTACTTCTCATGAGCAAATGTCATACTTATACAAACCGAGGTGGTATCCCTCAAAGACCCTGGGACAGTGTTAATTATGACTCAGACCACTTAATCCTTTACAAACCCATTCTATGGACAACTACTGGAATGCATGGATCATGCTATCCCAGATAACTACAAGACTCACTCCTCCAAAGGCAGGGGACCTGTCTGATGGACCACGACCATTAATGAGCTATACAAGGACAGGAGGAGGCTACTACATGATAAAGCACAATCACAATCAGGAAGGCATCTCTGATCAGTACTATGGTATAGCTACGATCACTTGTTGATTCATCTAAGGCCCACTTCTAACGGGCACTTGCAACAGACACTATGGACAATCACAAGGCCTTATTTAGTTATGTCAGGGACCTGGGTGGGAACTCACAGATATGCTCTGAGTTACTGCATAATTACAAAAGATACAGTGAACCCACTGACACTGCAAACATCCTGGACAACAGGTTCAGTGGGAATGTTTCCCCACCATCCCCCCTGCAGTGCACATGTCCATCCCAACAGGGTGTAGCTTCCCTGACATCACAGATGAACAAGTGAGTGCTGCCCTCTCCATAGCAGACAACACAGCATCAATGGGACCAGATGGTGTCCCGGACTGCGGCTTACACGAGATTCATGATGAACTTCACACTCACATTATGTCACTGTTCAATATCAGAGTTACTACAGGATATGTACCCATGGAATGGCGTACAGCTACAGTGTACCCGCTCCACAGTGCTGGTGCCACAAGGGACCCTGGGCAATATCACACTATATGCCTAACTATCCTGGTCTGCTAAGCTATGGAGTGTATCGTCATGGAACACATACACATAGACATTGTGAACCTACAGACACTAGATCCTACACAATTTGGGTTTGTTGTGGGCAGATCTTGGCTCTTGCACCTGTTTGATGTCTTTAAACAGTTAACAGGTCCATAGACATACAGAGGGTTGTCCACACAGCCTACCTGGAGCTCGCACACCAGTTCAACACAATACCCCACTCGGCCTTTATACATTAGATCACTGGATTCAATATCTACACATATGTCACAAGATGGATTGCTAACTGGATCATGGATAGCATCCACATGGTCAGTATTGCAGGTGCCATGTCTGACTATACACCAGTTACACGTGGCATCCCACAGGGCTCAGTCCTGGGACCTCTCTTGTTCCATATATATTTCTGAGATGTACTGGCTAACACAGGAGGAATATGGCTGACCATGTTTGCAGATGACTGCAAACTGTGTGCCATAATCGACTCCCCAGCTGGCACAAGCATCCTCAGAAAGGGTCTCACAGAGATGGATGACTGGTGCCAGAGCCATGGCCTACAGATACCTTCCTTTAGATGCATAGCAATCACCTTTGGTAGTAACATCATGCCCACACATTACCACATAGGTGATGATACATCACGTACAGTGTGTGTGATTTGTGATTTGGGGACATGAATACTTAGTACTCTCGCCTTTGACATTCACATTGCCAATGTTGTTGGACACACCTTCTATTTAGCCCACCTTATCCCATAGGGTTTTACATCCAGATCAGGTGGGGTCATTGTGACCCTATACTCATCAGGCACATGCTTGGATACAATGCCCCATTTCGGATGTACCTTACCCAACACCTGCAGCAACTGGAATGTCCACAAATGTACCTAACCAAGTGGATCTAGCGACTCACACAGATGGTATGCACAGTTTGCTTATGGTGACACCAGCTCTCCTCAGTTGCTTACTGCCTACTTGGATGCAGCCTGTGCCTTTTGTTTGAAGCCATGTCCATCACAGCATTGATGGACAGGCTCCACATCAGGATATCAAAGTCCCTTACAGCTACACACTCCAGGGACAGGTATGTCAGCAATTATGTTAATAGGACATGCTGGAGGGGCAGATTTCCATCCCCAGAGGCTCCACTCACTCGGGAATGAGATCACAGTCCCACATACGCACAGACCCACACTGACCACCTACAGGTGACATCTTCACAGGTGGATGGGTGATCGTATGTTTAACCCTGGGATATGTTATAGGTCCCTGCTAGACAGAGGCAGAATGAAATGAACATATGTGAGATATCTTGTGTGACCTACTATTCACAGGCACAGTCTACTCATCTAGCGGGGTTGCAAAATACAAACACACTGTGGCTAGGCTTCTACATACCCTAGGGCAGATAGGCTAGTGTCAACCTCTGAATCTATGCTAATGTTCGGGATGCACATTGTTCAGTGATGGTACTGATTGTAGGTTTTGTTTCTTCTTTGCTTTACCACTTTCTATGAACAACCTAGATATCTGCATAACATATTTGATTATGACAGGATTTCACTATATTATATATGTGTCTGTTGTCATATCACTGTGTGCACATGGCAGATTGGTGAATAGTGTGAGGTTCCTGGGTTGACACATGCAACTGACGGATATGTGTGGCCCACTGCTGTACTCAAACTTGCCCTAAGTGTGTGAGCATGCCCAGTTCAGACTTTCAGTGTTTTGTTGCCTGACATTTGTCTCATATATTCAAGTGTGTGAGCATGCCCAGTGTGACCTTGCAGTATGTTGCTGTTTTAGGTCCAATACATTTGTTGATGTGTGTGAACATTACCAATATTAACATTTATACTATATGTGTGTTGAATATCAGGTTCTATTCTTACTGCAGGCCTCACCTTTGTGTCTTAACTCGATAGGGATTATGCTATGCCTGCACGGTTTCCATGAGATACTTTGCATTGACTTATCAACATTTTTTTCATACAAGCTGACCATTGACTTACTGTCATGGTTTAGTGGTTCTGTACTATGACTATAGTGCACTGTATTGTGGGTTCGAGGACTGTCACTACTTCATATTTTCATACATGCCAGAACAGACTGCTTCAAGAAAAGTGAAGCAAATATGAACACGTTAACCTTCTTTTGCTGAACTATGCCCACATTTGACCAGACTTGCACAACATTGCTCAATGTTGACCACCATTGCTGAACAGTGCACAATATTGCTCAGCATTGCCTGTAGTTGTGCTACTTAGTGTCTGCAATTTTGTTTACATATACTAAATAGTGGTGAGAGCTGTTTAGCAGTGCTTTATATTGCTTAACACATAGCAATCATGCCTCAGGTGGTGCTGCAGGGCAGCCTATGTCGGTTGCACATTTTACACTCCCTACACATGTTTGTTAACAGGTA
This sequence comes from Protopterus annectens, assembly GCF_019279795.1. NCBI lineage: Eukaryota > Metazoa > Chordata > Ceratodontiformes > Protopteridae > Protopterus > Protopterus annectens. The sequence goes on from NC_056740.1 coordinate 285,456,330, forward strand.
GTGTCAAGTTAGGCATCCCTTTTACTATATGTGCGAGTCGGAGAGAGGTATCATTTCCAGGGTTCCTACTGAGCCAGTGTATATGCTATGCGTTGCCTCTTTGCCAAGGCCAAAGCATACTGGGCATGCCTCCTTCTGCCTACTGGGGCAGGCTCAGGTTGTTCCTCATCCGAGTCATGCTCTGCCTGTGATGGCCGTGGCAATGGTGAGGGGCTGTTGTGCCTGGCCCTATGCTGCTCCTGCTGCAGCTGTTTTCACAGGATCATATTGTGTAGCATAGCACATACCATGACTATTTGGGTACATGTAGTTGGTGAGTACTGCAAGGCTCCACCAGATGTGTCCAGGTACCAGAACCATGACTTGAGCAGCCCAAACACACGCTCGATTACATTTCGTGTTTGTGCGTGTGCCTCATTATGGCGTTTCTGTTCAGGTGTGTGTGCATTTCTGATGGGTGTCATCAGCCACGACTCGAGTGCATATCCAGCATCCCCCACTAGGTGACCATGAGGGATGTCCCCACTGGCAAATGTCTGGTACAGCTGTGTCAGATGCCAGATATGGGAGTCATGGTAGCTTCCAGGGCAGCCAGCACACACATTCATTATTATGCCCTGGGCATCACACATGACCTGGCAGTTGATGGAGGGGTAACCCTTGTGGTTATAGTAGACCCTACCCCGCTCACCAGCTGCTACTTTCATGTGAATGTGCGTGCAGTCTATTGCACCCACTACCTCAGGGTATTCCGCTATTTGCTGGAAGAGACGCATATTGTTGGCCAATACCTAACGGGAATTTTGGAAATATACATGATCACCGACATGTCCTGACATGGCATTCAGGAACTGGTGCAGTACCCTGGATGCTGATGCCTGTGAAATCCCTATCATATTGCCAGTTGGTCTCTGGAAGGTACCTGTTGCTAATATTCTTAGGCCAACACATACCTTGGTTTCCACTGGGATGGGTTCCCCTCTGTTGGTTCTGTGTGTGAGGCGTGGACTGCATAGTTCAACAATTTGCTGCATGAGGTCTCTGTCCACTCTATAGTGCTCCACTATCTCCAGCTCATGTAGCCCCTGGTAGGTTATCCTTGGCCTGTACACTCTTCTCCGTCTCCTCACTGTGGGTTGCTCAGCAGCATTCACACTGTCACCACCCTCAGCATGTTGCATATGTCGCCTTATAACAGCAATGGCAGCCCCTAACATTTCTTTGTCTCAGTAAAGCTTTTTCAGTTTTCACTTCTATTAGCTTACTGCAGTGTTGCAGTGTCTCTGAGAAAAACATACTGGAAAGTTATTTGCTGAGTTTTAAGTGCTGGGCTGGGCTAGTGCACTGCCTGTGAAATTGCCTGATTCTGATTGTTTTCACCTGCTAGCTCTGCTAGTACTCCCTGGTTAACTTCCTACTATTTGTTGTGCTTCCTTTTCCCTTTCTGTTTCCTCAGGGGGGCAGCGCCATGCACAAAAGTGCAAACACGCACACACCAGCTCACATGCGCGCACACGTGCTTACACGGACTACAACTTGCTTATTCTTGCCAACACGTGTGCACACAGGTGCAAACACGCTTACATGGATTTCAACAGCCTTACACTTGCTTACTCTGGCTTAAACGCGCACACACAGGTGCACACGCACGCACACAAGCTTACTCGGTTTTACAGGTGTGCACACGCGTGCATACACGGTGCAGGCATTTCTACAAGAAACGTTGGTGTTATTCACGGCATACACCTTCAATTTCTTGCCTTTAGCTAGGGTACCTGTTGACACACCTCTTCCAGTGATTAGTATCTGACAGCAGACACATGACACTCTACTCCAATGAGCTTCACTTCTCTCAGACATACCCCCCCTTATGATGTCACCTATCTTCTACTCTGTCACACCCCTTATCCTACTCCTACACTACGCTGACTGTGCTCTTTTGCTATGTAAACTTGTGATTCACTATCCTTACCCTCATTTGCATAGGATTGCCTACTAATGCTTGGTTACAACTCTTAGACTGAGCTTCCCCCATTAGCAACCTCTACTCGGTAGCCATGTTGTCTTTGGACTGCCATTCCCTTGCATTATATATTAGGGATTACGGTAAAATCCACATTTCTGCATTTTAATTATTGGTTTTCTGGTTTTTACAGTGCACCGCATTTGCTCGGCGCTGCGCTATGCTTAAACATTGGAGATCGGGAAAAAAAATTATTTTATTTTATTTTATTTTTGCATCAGTGGACATTGCCAATGGCCGTATTTTTGGCCATTGGCATGCTTCCTCGACTGGATGCATCCTTTTTTTCAAGCTGTCATGGCTCCGTTTTGCTATTTGCAGAAACATACTCAGTTGTCATCGGAGTACATTTCTGCAAATAACACTACTCTTACTTGGACAGGTTAGGGTTTCCTGAATCGCAATTTTACCTCATTTGCATACCTTTCAGCAGCAAATGAGGTAATTTGCATATCCTAGCCCTGTCCGTGTAAGAGGAGTTTTAGGAGCTCTCTTACACACCCCTGCCGGCTGTTCCTGGATCGCTCAGAAGACATGTTGGCTGCATGGAGTCTTACTCTACTCTTAGACTCTGTGCAAGCCTTCGTGAATCCGGCCCAGTGTGTTTAAAAATTGACAAGTATCTTTGTAAGCTTTTAAGCTTTAAAATGCTCATAACTGAGCATGATTCATTTAAACCTGGAAAAATAAAAGCGTTTCATTTTAACTGCCAAATTAATTCTAGTTCTTCCAATTTGAAAGATGCTGGACCACCCCTAATGTCGTTTACAAACTGATCAATAACCATGAATTTAAACTGATGTTAGGCATTTAAATGAACATGTTTTGCTAAAGCATTGTCTATTTTATTGTGGTTAACAGCATAGATATGCTCATAAATTCTCTCACGGAATCTCCGTTCCATTTTACCCACATAAAATGCTGGGCAAACTACACATCTAGCTAAATAGACAATGAACTTAGTGTTACAGTTGTATTTAGATTTTAGCCTGTATTTATGTCCATTCATTTCAAAAGAATTTGTGGCATCTATAAACTTGCAATAATTACAGTTTTCGCACTTGAACATCCCTGTAATTCTAGGCACCTTCAATTGACGTCTTTCCAGGAGTGTTTTTAAATTACTCCCTCTCTTGAATACTATTGATGGTTTGGTGCCGAGACATTCGAACAACTCATGGTTAGTTCTAAATAAGTCCCAATTCTTATGCACTGTTCTAACTATAAAGTTGCTTTGGACATTGAAAGTTGTTATGAAACTACATTTTAAATGTTGTTCCCTCTGTGCTGACTGCTCTATAGGTAAATCTATTCATTCTAGATCCAAAGTAGTCTCTTCAATATTGGATGTAAATTTTGTTGATAAAATTGGTTTCAACAAAAATCTTTCTCTTTTAGAAGTAACCTCTTCTATTAGGGAGTCCAGTAAATCTTCGGGGTAGCCACAGTGCATGAACATTTCTTTCAAAAAAACACATTCCTCAAAGAAATCTGTGTTCAAACTAGAAATACGTGAGGCCCTCACCAACTGGCCTTTGACTAAAGATCTTTTTTGATGGAAGGGATGGCAGCTTGAGAAATGCAAAAATGAATTTGAGTAAGTTGGTTTCAGAAAGATTTTTGCTTTAGATCAATAAATGAGTTGGACACAAAGGTCCACGAAGATTTAGAATTTTCCAGGTATAAATTTGAGTATAATAGAATTTTCAATAGTATTAACCTACACATGAACAAACTGAAAGGGAACAAAATTAAAAAACTAGAGCATGACCATAAGGCATACAGTCAGGGCACTGCATATCCACCTCCATCTCAGGCACAGGTGTGGCGTTCTGGTCAATTACGTAGTAACCAATATGAGGTTGATTACCAATGAATAAACAGTTCGAATGAACAACCATCTGGTCGGTTTGTTGACCATGCATTAGCCACCAATAACCACAACCCTGGAAGGATGGATGACTTAGACCATTTTGGAGTTACGTGTTCAGACACCACTAACCAAGATGAAATATGCAGGAGTGAGAGATTGCAGAATGCCCCACGTGTAAATTACAACTATAATAAGAGACAATTCAACCAAAATGGTCACCAGAAAGAGGGTTTTCGGAAGGACAGTGGCCTAGGGGCCAAACCGAAACAACACAGATTTGGCACAGGCAACAAGAGTATACAGAGCTCCAACAAGGAGCAGAACTAACAGTTGAGGAAGACCTCTTAGGTGTCAGTTTACAACCCATCTTAGGAGGTTCTTCCCCTTCTGTGGATGTTAATAAAGTTGTTGCCGGTACTGACCAAGTAATTAATTCCAACTTCTTATTAAATAATGAACTTTGGCATACTGACTTTCAACTACCTTCTGAATTACCCAATGTTATTGCCAATAAAGATGGTGACTTTAAGGTGTATAATTTTTCGACCAGTGAAATCTCTGTAGACATGGTTGAACTCCTGGCAAAAGGTCACACATATGTCCCACGTCATCGCAAGGACATAGCAAAATCCATTATGGAACTTAAAATGTATACAAGGAAACTGAATTTTCAATTACAGTTTATAAATTCAGTAGACACAACATGTGATAATGTGTTTAGAATTGCAAGTACATTTAACCCTCCATTGCATCCTCTACTTCAAACATTTGAGCAATTGTGTGAGTTGGATTTCAGGCATGTAGTCAATTTCAAGAATAAATTTTCTAACATTGATGACGAGTATACTAGCGAGTTAGAACTAGTGAAATACATACAAACACAGGACATAGTTGTCTGTAAACCCGATAAAGGTGGTGGAATGATCGTGTTTGACCAAGTTGATTATGTTAACCGTATGCACCTATTGTTAAGTAGTGATACATGCCAAGAGAGTTCTAGATCAGAAGCAAACAGGGCTTACAGCTTGATCAAGTGTTGTCTGAATGATTTGTTTATAGAGGGGCGGGTAGACCAAGCAGTCCTTAACTATATGACTACTTTATTTCCAAGGTATCCATCCTTGTTCGGAATCCCCAAAATACATAAGGATTTAAATAACCCACGAATGAGACCGTTAGTAGACAGCAGAGGCTCTCCTACATATGCATATTCGAAGGTCATTGACACTATGTTACAGAAGTTCGTAGTACTAGAAAAACAAATATGTAAAGACTCTTGGTCTTTCTTGTCTAGTATAAATGATTTAGAATATGGTTATGATACAAACTTTTTAACAATTGATGTCAAGGATTTATATACATGCATACCCCACAATGTCAGTATAGAGTGGGTAGCAGCAATAATGCGCAAACATGGAGCAGCAAACAGGGATATAGCTTTGATAATGGAACTGTTGGACCTTACGTTGACAAACAACTACTTTATGTTTGATAATAAATTCTACTTACAGAAGGTAGGACTAGCAATGGGTTCCCCTTGTGGGGCTAGCGTGGCCAATTTGGTCATGGCCCACTGGGAAACCAATTTTATACTTAACGATGAGAGGGTATCTGAGTGTATATTATATTACACTAGATTTTTAGACGATATCTTTGTATTATTTAACGGGGATGAAGCAATAGCGATTGAGTTAGTCGAAAAGTTCAATACTTCAACAGATTTTTTACAGTTTACGTATAGTTTTAATACTGATGTTATTCCTTACTTGGACATTTGGTTAGTAAAAAATAAAGAGTTAAAGTGTTATACAGCAAAAATCTTTCGGAAACCAACTTACTCAAATTCATTTTTGCATTTCTCAACCTGCCATCCCGTCCACCAAAAAAGATCTGTAGTCAAAGGCCAGTTGGAGAGGGCCTCACGTATTTCTAGTTTGAACACAGATTTCTTTGAGGAATGTGTATTTTTGAAAGAAATGTTCATGCACCGTGGCTACCCTGAAGATTTACTGGACTCCCTAATAGAAGAGGTTACTTCTAAAAGAGAAAGATTTTTGTTGAAACCAATTTTATCAACAAAATTTACATCCAATATTGGAGAGACTACTTTGGATATAGAATTAATAGATTTACCTATAGAGCAGTCAGCACAGAGGGAACAACATTTAAAATGTAGTTTCATAACAACTTTCAATGTCCAGAGTAACTCTATAGTTAGAACAGTGTATAAGAATTGGGACTTATTTAGAACTAACCATGAGTTTTTCGAACGTCTTGGCACCAAACCATCAATAGTATTCAAGAGAGGGAGTAATTTAAAAACACTCCTGGAAAGACGTCAATTGAAGGTACCTAGAATTACAGGGACATTCAAGTGCAAAAATTGCAATTATTGCAAGTTTATAGATGTCATGAATTCTTTTGAAATTAATGGACATAAATACAGGCTAAAATCTAAATACAACTGTAACACTAAGTTCATTGTCTATTTAGCTAGATGTGTAGTTTGCCCAGCATTTTATGTGGGAAAAACGGAACGGAGATTCCGTGAGAGAATTTATGAGCATATCTATGCTATTAACCACAATAAAATAGACAATGCTTTAGCAAAACATGTTCATTTAAATGCCCAACATCAGTTTAAATTCATGGTTATTGATCAGTTTGTAAACAATATTAGGGGTGGTCCAGCATCTTTCAAATTGGAAGAACTAGAATTAATTTGGCAGTTAAAATTAAACACTTTTAGTTTTCCAGGTTTAAATGAATCATGCTCAACTATGAGCATTTTAAAGCTTAAAAGCTTACAAAGATAGTTGTCAATTTTTAAACACACTGTGTGTAAGAAAGGATTTAAGTTGTGTTAGCTTTAGTAAAATGAACAGCACTCAACTTTTACTGTCACTAAATTGCACTTGTAGTTATGTGTATACATTTTTTGAACATATTTTTATGCATGATTAGTTATTTTTTAACAAACAAAGATCAGGGTTCAAGTTAAGGTGGTCTGCTTTTAACTATTTGATTATAGTTAAATTTCCCGCACTTTTTCACAGCTGTTGACTATTTAAGCATGTTTAATTGATTGTTTTTGTAACTTCTGAAGAAGTCTGCGTGTGAGCAGACGAAAAGTGCTTAAAGTTCTATTTTAACTTACTTATATGGTTTTATCTACTTGAATAAAATCGGTGTTGCAGTCTTTCAACCGCTTGGCCGTTTTTCGTTTGACATAGATAGGTAGCCTGTTCCAGAGTATAGGAAGTCTCTGAGACAGGAATCTATCCATCTGGCATGTTCTGTTTATTGTGGTGACAAGGTTTAGTTCCCTAGAGTGTGTAGCTCGGAGGGAATGGGATTTCTTTAAGTGGAGCATGTCCAACAGCTCTGGGTTTGACATAGCTTTGTATGTTAGGCAGAGATCATCTCTGAGTAAACGATATGTGACGGAGTAAAGCTGGAGTTTTTTGAGACGGTCTGCGTAGGGCATCTGTTTGAGGCCAGTAATCCTCTTTGCGAGATATTTCTGTGGCCTTTCCAGTTGTTGTAGATGTCTTGTGAGGTACATACCAAAAGGGGCGTTGGACTCTATAATGGGTCTAATGAGTGATGAGTAGAGGGGAACAATGACGTATTTTTTTCTGGATGAGAAACCTTTTGTGATGAGGTGAGCCATGTAGAAGGATTTCCTGACCACTGTGGCGATGTGATTATCAAATGAGAGATTACTGTCCACCTGTGTCCCAAGGTCTCTTATCACACTTTCAGCATTAAGTAGACTACCACTTATGTGGTAGTTCATGGGTACAGAGTTTTTACCCAAGGAGATGACAATACACTTTTTGGCATTGAGCTTCAGACCATGGCTTTGACACCAGGTATCTGTCTCAGTGAAGCCCTTTTGTAGTATGTCCACATTGTTAGGAGTTTTGATTATGACTCCTAGTTTGCAGTCATCTGCAAACTTTGTTAGCCAAAGACCTTCTGTGTTAGCCTGTACTTCAGAGAAGTAGATACCAAACAGGAGAGGACCCAGGACTGAACTCTGTGGTACTCCACTTGTCACTGGTCTGAAGTTCAATTTGGAGTCTGCTACTTTCACAGTGTGGATTCTGTCCGTGAGCCAGTTGGCAACCCATCTTGTGACATAGAGATTTATACCTAGTTTAGTGAGCTTATCTATAATTCCAGAGTGTGGGATGGTGTCGAAAGTCTTGGTGAGATCTAGATAAGCTGTGTGAACCACCTTACCCTCATCTATGGCTTTGGTGACTGCTTCAAAGAAGTCGATCAGGTTTAGGAGACATGATCTGCCTTTTACAAACCTGAACTGGGTAGGGTCCAGAGTTTGGAGATTACCAATGTCTTTGTTTATGAGTTCCATGATGATACGCTCCATGGCCTTGCAGACCAGGCTCGTCAGGCTAATAGGGTGGTAGTTCCCGGGGTTCGTTGTGGCTCCCCCTTTGTGGAGTGGGATAACCGTCGTGGTGCGCCATTCAGTGGGCACAAAGCCTGAGGTGAGGCTATGATTGAACATGATACTTAGGTAGGGTGCCAGTTCATTCTGTAGTTCATGTAGAATGCAGCCTGGGATATTGTCAGGTCCCATGGATGCTGTGTTCTTGGCTTTGGAGAGTGCGTTTTTTACCTGTGCAGTTGTTATTACAGGAACTTTGCATTCTTCCGGTATAGAGATGGGCCTTCTGGGGGGTGAGAGGGGTGTAAAGATAGCACTGAACCTATCTGCCAGGATGTTGGCAATATCAGTTGGTTCTGTATATTTAGTGCCATTGTGCTGTAACTCAGAGCAGATCTGAGTGTTGCCATTGAGATTCTTGACATAGCTATAGAATGCTTTGTGGTTGTCTTTAGAGTCAGTGGCAATTTTGTTTTCGAAACTAGCTTTGGAGGATTTTATGAGGGATCTCAACTTCTTACTGAAGTTGACCAGGGAGTTCCTCCAGTCATGAGATTTTACTCTTTTTTGCAACAATTTCTTTCTTCTGTTGTAGGGTTTGTTTAAGGCAGAGCACCACCAGATTGGCTTCCTTTTTTTGGAGGAAAGCATCTTGGTTCCATTAGGGATAGCATGATCCATGCACTCATGTAAGTGCTTATAAAGTGCATTTGTGTAGGATTCAGCAGTCGTACCTCTATTGTCCATCTGCATGGGTGTCATGAAGTTTGCCACTTCTGTCTTAAGAAGTGTGAAGCTGGCTTTGGATAAGCTTTTTCCTAATTGAGGGTGGGGGCGGGATGTGGATGTCTAGGGTGATTAGCTTGTGGTCGGATCTGACCAAAGAGGAATTGACCTCTGGTGTGCAAAACTGGTTGCCCATGTTGGTAATGACCAGGACTAGGATATTGCTGCCCCTGGTGGGGTTGTGAATAAGTTGATCCAAGGCGATGGAATTTATGAATTTGGTAATATGGTCCAAGAGGGAGTTACTGATCTTGAAGATTTCTCCATTAATTCCATTTATTTTATTAATTATTGATACCTCTAGTTTCTGCAAGTATTTCACCATTGCTGGGAAAATTCTTGCTGATTCTTGACTAAATCCTTGTAGCTTTTAATCTTTTTTGGATTATTGCCTTTTTCACTTTAGTAGAAGACATCAACTTTCACCTAAACTATCTTGTGGCTCCAATGAAAAACAACCCAGAATTTTAAACAGGTTTATATGGTCTAGCTGGCAGTTACAGTTTCTTATGCTTTTCCCTGTTGCCATCATAATGGAAGGTCCAACTTTTTTTCATTATGAAATTGTCACTAAAATGTCTAAACATTAATTCACAGATGACTACATCAAATGCTTTTCATTTTTATTCCTAATGTCAGATAAAATAATGCTTTCTTTAGTATCACCTGTTTCCCCTTTCCATTTAAAAATGGTTAGGAACCACTTTTAAAAATGGTTAGGAGTCCCTAGTTATCTATAGTCTCTTTGTCACATGCAAATCAAAATTGTGCTTTTTGAATCAGTTCAGTTATGATTATGTCTAGTCTAAAAGCCAGCACTTTTACAAAAATTTTGAGGTCTGTATTAAAAATTAAGATATGCTTACAGTTTTCTGGATCTTTGGTGATGTTTATCTGACTATATATATATATATATATATATATATATATATATATATATATATGGGTCTACTTTGTTTCTTTGAATCTCATTTCATTGAATTCCATTTCACCCGGCCACATCGCTGAAAACACAAATAACTGAAAACTCATTTCACTGAATCTCATTTCAGTGAATTGCAGTTAGTATATATGGGACTGCGTAGAGTACTGTAAGGCAAAGTAAAAGGTATATGCCCTTTTCCCATTGTAGTGCAATCCTCGAGTTAGTATATATAGTTGGGGGACACAGCCCCCCACATTGGGTGGTGTGGGGGGTGTACCCCCCACTTATTTTGAGTACATATTGTTTTCCAGAGAGAGTCAGTCATTGGTGTTGTAACTATGCATGTCTAGTGTTTAAAATGTATATTTTTGAAGTTTCTGGTAAAATACAATATAAAACAAACAAGGTGGGGGGCTACAACCCTCACCCCCCAATGTGGGGGTCTGTGCCCCCCACATCCCCCCTAATTATATATAATGACTCCAGGATCACACTACAGTGCGGAAAAGGGCATATACCTTTCACTTGCCTTACAGTACTCTACACAGTGCCATATATACTAAGTTCAGTTCAGTGAAATAAGATTCAGTGAAATGAGTTTTTAGTAATTTGAGTTTTCAGCAATGTGGTCGGGGTGAAATGAAATTCAGTGAAATGAGAATCAACGAAACAAAGTAGACCCATATATATATATATATATATATATATATATATATATATATATATATATGTGTGTGTGTGTGTGTGTGTGTGTGTGTGTGTGTGTGTGTGTGTGTGTGTGATGAGAGAGAGCTGCATATATAAATTTTATATTTCTTTAGTTAACCTTTTTTTTTTTTACCAGAAAAAAAGCTGATATGTGTATGAGATGTAGTGACATTTTAAATGTGTGTGAGATCATGGTATAGTGGGGATCAGGGAATTTGTTCTTTCTCCTCTATAGAGTTATCTAGAAGCTGGTATATATAATTAGAAGGGAGAGGGGGCATGTGCAATATCTGAGCATGTGTGCAATATCTGGGCATGTGTGCGTGTTTGTGTGTGTGTGTCTGTGTTATGAAGTTGGTATGCATGGTCTCTGTCTCTCTCTCATTTATGCTCTTTGTCTTTCTCTCTGTCTAACATGCACAAAAATACATGCACATGCATATACACATATGCAACACTTTTTTTCCTATTCTTTTTTTATTTACACATACACACACACACACGCACACACACACACACACACACACACACACACACACACACACACACACACTATTTTCCTTAATTTACTTTTGCTAAAATTATAATTATTATATAGTAAATCCATATTTAGTGAGTGTAAAAAATGTCATCTGTTTGGCTTCATTCTGTCTGAGCTTCTGCTGGACTTATTTTTATTGTGTATTCCATGTATATTAATACCCTGTTGGAGAATGTTTGTTCTCCAGTTAAGGCAAGATGTACACCTCACCCATTTTCTAAGTATATGTAATATTCTCCATGCAGAGAAAACAATCATATGGTATTTCCATAGCAACCACAAAATCAGCATAGACCTTACCAATAACCTAACGGTGATAAATAACACTGGGTAGAACGTGAATCTTTATAGACATAATGCTGTGAGTCAAAATAAATAAATTAATTAATTAAAAAATACACTCAGAAATACTCAAATAAATGTCAAGTTAGCAGATGACTGAAATATTACAGAGACAGAAAGAAACATAGATATATGGGTAATTTGTACTTTGGTCAAACTGAAAACTCATGTTCTTATCAACCAAGATCTACATCCTTCTTAAAACATACTGCAGGATATCTCTCATCTTAAGAAACAGGAAAAATGAAAGAGAAGCTTAGACCAAAAGAGTTCTAATTCCTATCCAGGACTATGCCCTATAAGCAATATCAGCTACTCCAGCCATTTAAACAGATTTCATCCAGTCCTCCATAAAATTCCTAGCTTCATTACAAGTATCCTGCTGCATTAATACCACTGTAATCACCAAGGTGAAGTACATTATCTCCCAAAACAAGAGATAAAGTTGTAATCTGTTCATTAATTTTTTATGAAGACTCCTGACACCAAGCTCCTTGTATATACTATTAAGATCCATACTTATCTGGGGGTCTATATTAGAATCTTGAAGGTTTAATGCTTTGAATCACTAAATATCGAACTTTACTGATCAAAACATTAAACCATCGAAATTCTAGTAGAACCTGTAAAAAAAAAAAAAAAAAAACAAGTAAAGGGTGTTTAGGCAGGGGGGTAAGCCCCATTGCACCCCCCATACCCCCGCTACTTAAATATACCAACTCCAAGATCATGGAGTACGGTGCGTAAAGGGAAGCTTTCCCTTTCCTACAGTGTAGCACAATCTCGGAGTTGGTATATTTAAGTAGTGGGGGTGTGGGGGGCACCCCCCCCATGTGGGGGATGCAGGGGGGCTTGCCACCCTGCCTATACTCTAGTTTTTTTTTTTTTGGTCCAAAAAATATTTTTATAGGTGTTCGGTCATTTTAATAGTTTGATGCATACAGTTCGATATTTATGCATTCGAACTATTAAACTTTCGTGATTATAATATAGACCCCTTATCTGGATAGGACTGAGGTCTGAATACTAGCTCTACTTATTTTTTCTCTGTATATACATGTACATTATTTATTTATTTATTTATTTTTTGGTATATATGCAGACGTATTACTGAGTTGCTTTTTTTTATAAAAATATTGTTGTTATAAGGTAAACCTGGTGCTTCCTGTATGGCCTTAAAAATAGATTTTTGCCTTGCGTATCAGTTCAGAATATCTTCTTACAAAAATGTTTATATGTACATCATTACTGAAAGAGGATACTAGAAGTCAATTTCACTTACCTGAAAAAAAATCAGAAATATGATCATATAAATATCAAATGCAGAGCACTTTAAGCTATGCACTTCATTTATTTGTAAATATATTTACTGAGCAATACTTAGAAGATACACCTGTAATAAGTAATGTGACATTTTTATTTGGTCTGAAAAATGAATAATCAGGATAGGGCAACCAGTTATTTCTTGAATGCATTTATGACTATGCAATGATGCAAATGTTCATGTACTGATCTGCTTGCAATGAACTCAAGTAAGACATTTAACCTTGTTTGCCCCTAAAGTACACAGTGAATGATGAATACAAGAATGCTGGTTTCTGACTGCATCTTTTATCTGACTCAGAGAACAGTGACCTTAGATAACACCATTAATGGCAGAGAATAGCTGCGGCAACCAGAAACTGTTTTTAAAAATGCTGAGGACCCAGTTTTTAGTTTAAGGCAATCAAAATATCCAGCAGCCACCAATGTTGTATTTGCTTTTTGCACTGATGTCTTTAGTGTGAGTGTGCGTGTGCATGTGCGTGCATGTGTATGTGTGTGTGTCTGTGGCTATGTGTGTACTTCGAAAGAGAGTGGGGGTGTTATTGCATATATTTCTTGAGCACAGCGCATAGCAGAAGAACTTAATTGCATTGACAGGAATGTTCTGGACATCTTGTTGATCAAGTGGCATTTAACAGGTGTGCTGGTAATGTAATTATGTAATGCAAGTAATATATTAATTGATGGGAGACGATGTGACAAAAAGTATGACAATTATGCTACCGAAGAATCCCACATTTGCTTACTTCAAGTAATTTGAATTGTGCAGTCACTTAAGTAAATATTTATTTTTTTATCTCCACTTCCTGCTTGCCTAACAACTTTTAAACCTGATGCTGAAAGTTCCTCAGATTCCCTTGTCCAGTCTCTGGACTACTGTAATGCCCCCATTTACTCTTGCTAGTCTCTGTACTTTATAGCCTGACACTACTTTCTCCTTGTCTTAATTTATGATGCTGTTTGGAGTTCAATGTCCTACTGATCATGGTGTGGTTAAGAAAAATATTCTAGATGGCGCCACCTTGTTTTAGTAACACTTGCTTTTACAACACAGTCTTGAAAGACAAGATTGTGGTTACTATGTAATGCAAATTAAATTCCACCCAAAGGAAGTCAGACAATGTTGAAGAAGGCAATACCTCTTTCACCCCCCAAACTGTAACATTTCTATTAATTGAGAGGTTGCTATACATTCTGTAAAAGTAATATTCTTGGGTGGGAGCAGATTTGGATTTTCACTTCAATTTTGTTCCATAGTGACCAGGATAACATCATTTGGAACTGTGCTCAAAGCAAAGCTTTTATGCACTGCGCCCCTGAAATCTTCTCTTCTCTTCTCTTCTCTTCTCTTCTCTTCTCTTCTCTTCTCTTCTCTCCTCTCCTCGTCTCGTCTCGTCTCTTCTCTTCTCTTCTCTTCTCTTCTCGTCTCTTCTCTTTTCTTCTCTTCTCTTCTCTCCTCTCCTCGTCTCTTCTCTTCTCTTCTCTTCTCTTCTCTTCTCTCCTCTCCTCTCCTCTCCTCTCCTCTCCTCTTCTCTTCTCTTCCCTTCTCTTCTCTTCTCTTCTTCTCTTCTCTCTCTTCCTTCTCTTCTCTTCTCTTCTCCTCTCCTCCGCTTCTCTTCTTCTTCCTTCTCCTCTCCTCTCCTCTCTCTCTTCTCTTCTCTTCTCTTCTCTTCTCCTCTCCTCTCCTCTCCTCTCCTCTCTCTCTCTTCTCTTCTCTTCTTCTCTTCTCTTCTCTTCTCTTCTCCTCTCTTCTCTTCTCTTCTCTCCTCTTCTCTTCTCTTCTCCTCTCTTCTCCTCTCTTCTCTTCTCTCCTCTCCTCTTCTCCTCTCCTCTCTTCTCTTCTCTTCTCTTCTCTTCTCTTCTCTTGTCTTCTATTCTCTTCCCTTCCCTCCTCTTCTCTTCTCTTCTCTCGTCTTCTCTTCTCTTCTCTCCTCCTCTCTTTTCATCCACTACCTCTGAATGTAACACTCTGCTCTCAGCGTGCTCCAGCAAACTTTTTTATTTCCACACTACTCTTTCAATGAAGAACTTCCTCTTATTTCTGCAGAGTCATGGCAGTATGTGCCTCTTGTTCCCTGTCCTAGTCCCATCAACGCCTAGCCTCTGTGACATTTTCCCATACTCTGCTTAGGTATCTTAAATGTACAGATCATGCTCTCTTTTCTTCTTTTCAGTGTGAGTATCCCAAGTCTCTGTATCCTCCCTTTACACTCTAGCCCCCTCTTCTCTTTGATAATACTTATGGACTTCTTCTGAAGCCTTTCTGCAAGGCTTATTACTATTCCCTTGAATGGTCTCTGATTTTATTATTTTGACTCAAAATGTAAACTACAAGACAGGGTAGCCTTGAGTGATCTCAGCTGGTGCATTTCCCTGCCCCTGTTCGCTGATACAACGTGCTGTTTGAAGTGCAGTGCTTTCCTTTCCTGTGTTTCCTGGTGCAGTACCAACTTGATATGCTACTGGACAGTATTGTAAACATCTCATTACTGAGGCTCTCTTATTGTCCTCCCACTTTCTCGTCTGAGCATTGTTTGATAAAGACACAGTTACTCTTGTAATTTCTGCTTTCCTTCTTTCCTTCCTGTTGTTCTTCTTGTTTCTTCGTACTGTAAATGAACATAGTCAGACAGCAGAGTAGCTTAAACACAACTGTTACAGTTTTGTTTGTACCTCATTTGCCCATTTTTCTTGTCCTGGCACACTTTACTCTGTAGTAAATCATTTTTCATGTGCATTTTCATGTTTTTCCAAACAGTTTAGGTTAACAGACCTTTCCTTTTGCCTTATCTTGGCAAATGGCTGAACTGATAGTTTTGATTGTAATGTGCATGTTACATGCTGATTCTTTCACTTTGTGGGGGCAGGCTGCACAAAACTACCATACCCATTTAATGGTTAGTCAAGCTACACAGACTAATCCTCTGACCTTCAGAAACTCATAGTTACAATTCATTTTGTCAAACACACCTCTGTGCATGTAGCTATTATCTATCTTCCCCATTCATTTGACAAAGAAAAATGTCAAAGACTTTTAAGAAAAAAATACTATATTTTGCTCCCTCCCCCAAAACATTATAATAGTAGTACATTTTAACATAACTATGCCAGGAAAGAGCAATCAATTCACCTCTTCTTCTACTTCTAATAAATCAAATCTAAAGAAGAGAAAGACAGTGGTGGCTCGTGCCATTGGACTCCAGGAATGCAGCCTCCCCAGCTGAGAAAGAAAAAAAAAAAAAAAAAATAATTATTTATAAATTATTTCAGTTTGTATTTATTTGCTGGCTGCTTTGCTTAGCTGTGTGAGTCCGACTGACTTGCTAAGTCCCAGGACTCGAACTGCACATGCTTGGCAAGTTCCGGGTTTTAAAAAAAAAATAGTTTTTTGTAAGTCTGGACTGCTGTAAAAGCAGTCCAGATTAAGGAGAGAAGGCATATGTCTGATGCCCAGAAGTCCATGCGGTTTAACCGCACAGTAAAGTGGAAGGGGACTGGACTGCCACGTCCACAGTCATGTATGTGACGTGGATGGCTGGATAGCTACTGACTGGTTCTCGCTCTCTTCCTGCACTTTGTATGCTGGGAAAAAGAGAGTGAGAAACAATCAGTAGTAGTAGTACTACCACTTTGATTGCTTTATGGAGAGTTCAGAACTTATTACTTTGATGATCGGACAGTCACAGATGGACAGTGAATTTTAACAAATTTGTGGGGTAGGTGTCCTTGTCCTGTGTTTTATTTTATTATTGTTGTTTTTAAATTACATGGCTAAAAAAACATTTTTTTTCTGCGCCAACTATTGCCTTATGAAATAAATTCAGAGAGCCTACAATCGAGTGTACAATATATAAGCGGGGAATGTAGTTGATTGTGAATTACTGATTCAAGAACTTTGGCAAAAAGTTAAATAATGATCTTTCTATAAGTATCTAAATGATTTCCCATATAGAGAGAGACCATGATAGCTTCCGTCCAAGTAAAGCAGCACATGCCCTGATTCTGTGATTAAAAAGAAGGGGGGCAGGTAATGTCAAACTGCTAGCAGTGAGTGTAAGGAACTTAGGAGACATCAGAGCAGCTTATAGTCTTGACTTCGATTTTTGTATGCAGATTCTTTATTGCACTTTGCATTTCTTTTCTGGAGCATCAAAGAATAATGTAAAGAAAACAAGCTGGGATCAATGGACCAGGAGTTTTTAATAGTTTTGCTATGATAAAATGCTTACTAAATTCACTTCCCATGGTCATGCTAGGGATTCTGTGGAGAGAGATGGAACTGATCCATCTCTAGAGTTTAGAAGAAAAATGCTGGCCTTCCAGAAATAACTGAATAAGAAAGACCAGCTTTGTTTCCTATGGAAGAAGCTCCATTTACAGGCCTAGCTGATGTGCTTGTATGCTCCTATATTACTTTATTTCAAATCAATATTGTAGGAAGTTTGTGTTATACATCTAGTGAAAAACCAGATCTGAGGTTTGGAATCATTCATGGAACAGCTGCAGTTCTGACTGTACAGTTCATGAATGATGGAAAGTTTGATCCTAATAAGGAATCAGAGAACCAGGTAATGGGGGATAACAGTCTTACTAATATAGATGATTCCATGTTGGCAATGTGCTGTGTTATTTTATGGCAATTTATGTGATATTTATAAAGTGACATTGGGCCAATTTTATTGTAACCACCCACTACCAATCTCTAATACAGCAAGCTAGCTTTTTGGCTGCAATAATGTTTTTCATTATGGAACAAAGAACATCCAGTCAAGGCAGGTCACTTTTCATATGATTTGGTCCATTCTGGTTGCAAGGTTAGTAAAGTCAATTCCAAGCAGATTGACTATGTCATGGGAAAAAGGGCGATTTGTGGGGGTCAAGTAAAAGCTAATCAGAAATTTGGATTTGAGGGTGGTTTAGAATCAGCCAAGTGTGCCACTGTACAAAGGTTTACATTGCCCCATTGAGGTGTTGACAGCAGCAACATTGTTCTTGACAGTTAACTCCCAAGGGGATACTGATGATTGTATTACATCAGTACTTGAAGAGGTGCTGTACTGGATTACATTTATAGGAAAGGCTGTTTCTGACAAGGCTGCCATCATCCCCTGTACCCTTAGAATTATGGCCGTACCTGAAAATAAATAAAAAGTCAAGTAAGTTTAGTGTCCAAAATGCTGTTTCAGACAGTTTTTGTGATGGTGAGGATATCTGAAATATAGTGGTCTTTATAAAGCAATGGCATTGCTGTATTCTGTATTTTACTACAGAAGCTTTTTGCAGGTAAATGCAGCAGCTTAGGACCAGAACTCAAGATAATAAGGACAGAAGACCAGTGTATACTTGGGACAATGGTCAGAGTATAAATGGAGGGACCAGTGTAGACTTGGGAGAACAGTCATAGTATAAATGGAGGGACCAGTGTAGACTTGGGACAATGGTCAGAGTATAAATGGAGGGACCAGTGTAGACTTGGGAGAACAGTCAGAGTATAACTGGAGGGACCAGTGTAGACTTGGGACAATGGTCAGAGTATAAATGGAGGGACCAGTGTAGACTTGGGACAATGGTCAGAGTATAAATGGAGGGACCAGTAAAGACATATCGCCATAACAGTCAAGAAATCCTTCTATATGGCACACCTTATCACTAAGGGCTTTTCATCCAGAAAAAAGGAGGTCATTGTCCCACTGTACTCATCCCTCATTAGACCCATTGTAGAATACAATGCCCCGTTTGGTATGTACCTCTCAAGACATCTGCAACAACTGGAAAGGCCGCAGAAATACCTCACTAAAAGAATCACAGGCCTAACGCAGATGCCCTACGCTGACCGCCTTAAAAAACTCTAGCTATACTCTGTCGCATAACGTCTACTCAGAGGCGATCTCTGCTTAACATACAAGGCCATGTCAAACCCAGAGCTGTTGGACATGCTACACTTAAAGAAATCCAATCCCTCAGAGCCACACACTCCAGGGATCTACTCCTTGTCATCACAATAAACAAAACATGCTGGATGGATAGGTTCCTAACCCAGAGACTCCCCAGACTCTGGAATAGATTGCCCATACATGTCAAGCAGAGTGCCTCTTTGGCCCTCTTCAAAAGGAACTTTGACGATTGGATGGGAGAAAGGAAATTCACCCCGGGGATCAAGTCAGTCACCCTGATAGACAGGGATCCAGGGAAGTAAATAGTGTGGGAAGAAATAGCCAGGGAATTGTTATGGCTAGGCTTGTATAGGCTCTAGGGCTGATAGCCTAGTACCAACCTATGAACCTATAAGACTTGGGACAACGGTCAGAGTATAAATATCACTAAGGCATTTTGCAGAGTCCCTCTTAGATTTCATTGTATAAAGCAATGTTGTTTGACAGAAGATTTTATATTTTTAGAGTGAAACACACCTCCAGCTTAATCCAGGGTTATTGGCTGCCTAAATCATTTATTACAAAAAATGTTGTTTACGTAGAATGAATGGTTTAGTGTATGACCTAGCCAGATATACGAAAAGAAGTAGATCAGAACTATTCTGTAGGTTAAGACTCTGTCTAGCCATTTTTAAAATAAAATTGCTTAAGGTTTAGGTGTACAGCTGTTTTAAAATGTTCCAACTGACTTTTTTGCTGTGCTTCTGTTATTAAATTTATTGGCTGATTGCTTCTTTACATGATTGTTGGAGAGGTCTTGCTCTGCATTTTTATCTTTCTATGTATATATGTATATATATAGAGAGAGATCAAGGATAACTAGTTGAACAACCATAATGTCAGTGACCAGTATATTTAATAAGCCCCCCTCCACCCCCACACCCCCTGCTAATTATATACACTAATTTAGAGATAGCACGATCCCCAGGAGGGGAGGGAATATTCCTCTACCTGAGGATTATCAATCTCACACACTTGTTGACTATCTGTTTCAGTCAACCACATGGAGTAGAGCAAACAAATGTCAATTTAGTGACTGTTCAATCACCTATTGTACCTCAATACATACATATATATATATATATATATATATATATATATATATATATATATATATATGTGTGTGTGTGTGTGTGTGTGTGTGTGTGTATTATTTCATGAAATACTGAATGCTCAAATGAGTGAATGAAAAAAGAGTGATCAGTTTACATCGAAACTAAAATGATCAAAAACTGCACAAACTAAAGTTAATGTTTGGCAAGCCACCCTGCACCTCACCCAACAACCGTTGCTAATTATATACCAACTATGAGATCTCACAATGGCTGAGTAAGGAGAATTCTCATCCTGCCGGAATGCAATTGCATACAACTATATATGCACATACAGATAAAGACACGTGTGTGTACACACACACACACACACACACACACACACACACACACACACACACACACACACACACACACACGCACACACACGCACGCACGCACACACACACACACACACACACACACACACACACAAAACTCTAGAACTCAATAAAGTTTTCACCACAAAATACTGTTTTAAAAGGCAGCTCCATTGCAGTTTTGACTGCAGGAAATAACAAGCTGATTGGAATGTGAAGTCAGCAGTCTGTCATGCAATCTGAGTACATGAGGAGTAATTAGAGATCATTCATTTAGATGCTGCTCTTCATGCTGACAGTGTAGTATGGTCATCTTTGCACTTTTGCAGAGAGAATCTAATTCACTTTCTGCAACACTTCTACATATCTGTCACTGCCAAAATGTCTTTCATCAATATAGAAAAATATATGCTATCACCACCATACCAAAAATATTCAAATGAAGCACCATCTCTGATGTCTGAGATATCTCATTGTTTCCCACGTTACATAAATTAATTAAAAATACTGATATACCTACAACTTTTAAATCACTTCAAAAACAGGTCATGCTGTAATCCAGATTAATATGGATTCTAGTCAGGTTTGAGCACCGTGAAATCTGTGCCCTTACTGACTACATTTTAATAAATATGGAAACAGGTTAACTAATTGATACTATATTTATAGACTTTGTAAAAGATTTTGAAAACAACAGTGTTTCACCCTCAATGTTTGATTTGCTGGTCAAAATGTTTGACTCACTACATCTTCTCATTATAGCCTCCATTTACTCAGGCCTTAGTCCTACTACAATAAACTAGTATAAAAGCTGCATTACCAATGGATAACTCATTTTAGATTAAGCAGATAACTGACAATATTCACACAATTTAAACAGGAATTATCACAAGAACTTATTCTTGTCCCACTTCTATTTTTAATGAATTTCCTTTCATCCCCATGCCCAACAGCCTGCTACTTTACACTGATCACATGATTCTCTATACATTTAACACAAATCCATACACAATAAAACAATCTCTTAAACAAGTGTTCTTACAGCGATAGTCTTCCTTCAAAACAACCACTTACTACTACTAATCCTCAATAAAACTGAAGATATGATCTTTGGTACCACTCACGGATTCTGATTTGTATCTTCCATCTGGTACACTGCAGCAACAGTCAACTTATTAAACATTGTGTTATATAAGAATTTGGCTCACTCAACACCCTTGTTCTCACGTTCACATTCAACAAACAAATATCATTAATAATGCATCCCTGTTTTGGAGATAGAAAAATCTCTTACTTCCTGGCCCCTTAAAGTAGAAATGCCACTGAAAAGTGAATATGACTACCCCATATGAAATATGGTATTCTCCTAATAGCCTCTGCTTCCTAAAAAATCATTCCTCCCTAACAAGCCACTGCCAATTCCCCAAAAAGTGCATGCAGACTCCACACAGAAGGCACTCCCTGCACTCCAGCCAAGAATCGAATGGGAGAACCTCTTGCTGTGAAGCAACAACACTACCACTGCGCCACCGAGGAAGTCCCAGTATTTGAAAATATACATGTGAATATGAATTGCTAGCAAGAGGTGCTGCTATATGGTATATGGTATTACTTGTCCTTGAGTTAAGTCTTATCTTGGTCTAATCAGGACACAATTAAGGAATTGCATAATTGCATACAAGGACACATAAGAAATATTACAAACAATATGGCAATTAGTCCAATAGCTGATATGAAGTTTTTTTGAGTACTTTATTATTTATGTTTGCCAGAATCATGAACTTATTTTGAATGTTTCAGATGTATTATTAAAAAAGGAAGCATGGTTCTTTTTTACATATGGTATGTTATAGCCACTGAGGTAAACATGTATTGTAATTGTTACATGTATATTTTTGTATATGTATATTTTCTAAGTATATAGATTTATTTTAATATTACTGATTTTTGGAAAGATTTCAGGTGAATATTCCCTTAATGTACATATATGTATGTGTATATGTATATATATATATATATATATATATATATATATATATATATATATATATATATAGATAGATACACACACACACACACACACACACACACACACACACACACACACACATATATATATATATATATCAAATTATATCAAATGCTGGGAATATTGAAGGAGTAAGCCAAAGCTCTGGTGATTTATTTATTTATTTTTTTGCAATTTTGCAATACAAGAAAATGGACTTTTAAAGCTCAGTTTAGAGCAGCCAAAGGTACTTTAAATTTTTGGTAGCTCAGTGAGACCAGTGGGAACAGCGTTTAATTCCAGGAAGAGATATTTTGGCAGCTATAATGAGCCATTTGAGGTTCTTTTATATTTTGTAATCGAGTGAAAACAATCCTGAGGTATTTTTGTTGAGGGGCTCTCCACAAACTATGTCGTTAGGAAATTAAACTCACTTTGAGACAATGGATTAGCTCACTGCACATAAATTCACTTGTTTTTCTATTCTGCTGTAAAACAATAAAGCTATCATTGCAATGTAAGAACATATTTTGTGTTAACTAATAGTTGTATGAAGATAATAGTGCATTGGCTGTTATCATTAATTTCCTGCTCAGACCTATTGTATAAATTCAAAGATGCAGATAGAAATATGATTATGGCAAAATGTCACTGCCATACTGCACTCACACCCAGAGTTTACTTTGTCTTATAATATATAACTTGACACAGCATTATGCAACATGAACCAAATCAAGCAGCTGATCCCTGGCACTGATTTGCCTTCAGGATGTATAACAGGAGCATACAAGGATGGGTTCCTCATCTGAAGAATAATATCACTTTTAAAAGCATACAGCATGGAAGTAGTTTGAAGCCATTTGTGAAAAATGTGCTGTGTGCCTAAGGCTAAAACTGCAAGATCATGTCATTCCACCTCTCTTTTAGATTATGGAATTGTAGAAATGACAGCTCATTAAGGGCAAAAAGACAAGAGGTCCGTGTCTAATCAAAGGAGCAGAGATGAAAATAAAAGCAGTCAGTGGGAATATGTGCAATATGTCATATTTCAGCTGTGGATTTCTGAGTGCTTTTTATGGTATTAAAATAGTAAAACTTGCACCTTGTCTAATGATTTATAAACAACAAATGATACTACACATCAATCACAACAAAGCTTAGCAGAAAACAGACACAGACTCTTACAGAGCTTGTCTTCAAGGTAAGCTGGTCCTATGAAAAGCTTACCTGGGATCAACATATACAAAGAACAGTCAATATATTTCACACTGTCACAGACATATGTGCCTTCTCATGGTTTAATCTCTCCAAGTCTTTTGGGTTTCTAATACCATGACAGGAATGGACCCAATTCCTAAGTGACAGCATGATTAAAGTTTGTGAAATTAATAGTTTCATTCTTTGATGTTAGTCAAAAGTGCTCTTCGCAGCACCAGCAAGGTGCTCAGAATTGACTCATTCTGCAATTCATATGGAGGTACATGTGTCGATAGCATATCTAAATATGACTGCAGATTCTATTTTATGACATCCATTGTGCCTACTACTACTGGAACTGTCCTCATTTCTGCCTACAAATCCTGGTATTTTATGACTGTGTCTCTCTGAACATATGACACTATAATGTAATCAATGCTACTTACATTTTCTATAAGGCTTTGTGGCTCATGTTTCAAGTGCATCTCAGCTACGTCAGTGTTGAAATGTTTGCACAATCCCCAATGCAACAGTCTTACCATGATATTATACATTTCAGTATGCAGGCCCTCGGCTGTTTGTGTATCACACCCAGCAACAAGATGTGCAACTGTTTCCAGTTCTGTTTTATAGAACCTGCTTTTGTCTGTTTCTCTCATGTGTTCAATGGACTTTATAAACCAATGTGTATGTAGTCCACTATCTTGGGCTGCCAATATTAACATTTCATATTTTAGTTTAAATTCACCTCTCAACAATTCCTACATCAGGTCCTGATTGACATGAGGCTGTTCCAGGAGTTTTATGTACTTGCAACTATATTCACACCTTTTCCAGATTTCTTGCCTTCTCATCTGATCCTTCTCCTTATATTTTTTCTTTTGTTTTTGACACCGATATGCTTTTGCTAAACTAAGCAGGGAAGTCATCTCATGTTTTAAAACTTTTACTATGTTTGGATCTGGTGAAGTCAGTAGATATGTACGCAGTCCTACAATTGCAGATCTATACATGTAATCAGTTTTGAAGAGGCCAATACCTACTTTAGAATGAGGAATATATAATCCTGGTATACATTGATTTTTATATATAATTTGATAAGCGTGAAACATATTTCCTGTTATCCTGTCCAACTGATCCAAAACCTGATGGGGCCAGTTAGTCTCCCCAAAACTATAAATATTACCCCGAAATTGTAAATTAGAACAGGAAGAGAAAATTGGTTTATAGCTTGAACTGTGTTCTTAGATGTCAAGACTGTTTTCAGTACAAATTTTAGTCTTGTAAAATATTCCTGACTGAGTTTTGTTCACATTTTTTCATGTTTTTGTTGATCTTTCATCAGTTCCCAAATATTTCAATACTCCTTCTGCTCAAGTTCCTTTATGTCACATTCATGCCTCAGACTGATGTTTTCTTGGTGCTGCAGCTTTCCTGCTTTAAATGTTGCTTTTGCACATGTTACAAGACCAAATTACATTCTTACAGCATCTGAGAAAGTTTTGACCACTTGTGGCTGAGCTTTCAACTCCTCATCTGATGAACTATACAGTTTTAAATCATCCACAAAAATTAGGTGATAATTCTTCACACTTTTGTTGGTTTCTGGAAACCAAATTGTAACCAAGACCTATTCTGTTAAGTAGACAGCATAATGGGTTAAGGGTAAGACAAAAGAGCAGTGGTGACAAAGAGTCACCCTGGAATATCCCCCTTTGCATTTTATCCTTGGGATAATAATTTCACCTTTATCATGGCTTAGCTGCAAAGTGGTTTACCACTGTTTCATTTTCACTGTAATGTAATTGATCAATGTAGGGTGTATCTTACATATTTGTAAAAACTCCTTTGTCCTGGAATGTGGGATGCTGTCAAATGTTTTTTTGTAATCTATCCATTCCTTACTTAGACTCCTCCACTTTTTACTGTTCTCCATTATGACTTTTTTTAACAACAAATAATCCTTTGTTCCATATGACTTTCTTTTGTTACCCTTTTGTTCTATTGCCAGAATTGAGTTTTCTTCTAAATGACTATAAACTCTTTGCATCAGTTTCAGTGCAGAATGTATGCATCGTCAGAAGCCAAGTTTTATAGATCTGTAGTTCTTAGGACAGCTTACACGCTTAGTCTCAAGGAGAAGTATTTTTCCTGTTGTGAATATAAGTAGTTCTTACTCAGGTCTAAATCTTCATGCAAAAATCTTAATACTTTTAGCCAGAAGGGCCTGGGGTTTTCTATTTAGAAACTTTTTAAATTTTGTTTCACTTTCGCCGGCTGTTACGTCATCATCCCCTTTCATATTCTGTACATTTGAACTTTTTACTGTTTCTTTTACTTTTTCTATGAATTCAGCATCTTTATTATGTTCTACATGGTCTTCATACATATTTCTCCAAAATGTGTCTATTTCTTCTTTTTTGGTGGTGTTTCGATTCCTTTTGCCAAATTCTCTATAAAACTTTTTTGAGTCTCAATGAATTGCTTATTTTGTATTTTTCTTTATGTTTATCTGCATATTTTCTAAGTTTTTTTTTGCCTGTGCTCATATCTTTAGTTTATTATTTGAAATATTGCACACTAGATTATGGTCTGTTCTGATACTGCACATTACTTTTATCAAGTATTTTGGTTGATCTCTTCCCTCCTCTATACTCTTCTAACAGTGACACTTCTTGTCTTAATAGCTTTATAGTTTTTCCTCCATGGTGTCATTTGATTTATCCTCTTCTTTTCCCTTATTAATGTATATTTTAGTGGTAAGACATATGTTATTAATTTAGCTAACACAGTAATATCTCCTACTTACTTCTGTTATATCATATTCATTTTGTTAATAGTTTTGATTACTGTGTTCATTTGTTTTGTCAGCCTTATAACATTCTTTTTGACTTTCTGTAATCTATTTTTTCATTGATCTTAATATGTCTGGCCATCTCTATTAAATCAAGCAACTCTTCCCTAAGATCATTTTCTTCTAAACTGAGGGCACATTTTTTTGTTTTCTGTATCCTGCAGTCATTCTACAGAAATTTACAGAACATCTTCCTGTGACGTATTCCTTTCAGGTGCTTCCTGCATCACCCATTGCTCTTTCATACAGGAATTGACTGGTCTATCACTCCACAGCATTGACTGCATCAGTGTTGCCCTGTTTCCTGCTCCTTCCCTTGCTGTGCAACTGTAGCTGAACTTTTATACTGGTTTTCTGCTGAATGCTCCAGACTATCTTCATGTGACAAGTGATCAAATGCTTCCTGTTCCAGCTGTTTCTCCTTAATTTAGTGACTCATTGTTCCATCATGCTGTGACATTACCAGAATTGGATTTCCTACATTCAAATCCTTCACCTCACAGGTAATCCATAACTTCAGTTTCGATTTCTTTGTTTCCCATTACTAATCTTCTTTTCTACTTTCCCTTTTTGTTTTCTTATTTTTTGTACTGTTAAATTTTCCATATCTGGATGCCATTCCTGAATCTCTCTTCAAATATCTTTGGTCCTGCTTTTTTGCATTGATTAATTTTGCTTTCTCCTTTGTATAAATATTGCACCATTTCAAATCTCTTTTTCTTTCCCATGTCCATATTTCTTCTTCAGATTTCTCTAGCTCCACCTGTTTCTCCTTACTTTGGTGACTCATTGCTTCATCATGCTGTGACATAGCTTGTGTTCGACTTTCTACACTAAATCCTTCACTTTGCAGGTATTCCATAACATCAGCTTCCATTTGTTAAACATCTGCTTTACTACTCTTCTGTTCTATGCTTCTTCATTGTGATTTTATTTTTTGTATTGCAAAATTTTCCATATCTGGGCATAATATTTTTGTGGATCTGTTGCATTAATGAAGACAGATCTGCATTTGAAGCTTTGGACAGTTTTTCTTGAGCAAGTATTTTTCTTTCCTCTAATTTCTCTCTTAATCATTTTGAATATCTTTGTCTGGAAATTCCGGGTGGCTTGCATAACAGTAAGAGTATAATTTCTTCCTTATCCTCAATAGTCCATGCTATCATCATTATGAATTTCTTCCTTATCCTCAGTAGTCCACGCTCTCATCATTATTAATTTCTTCCTTACCCTCAGTAGTCCACGCTATCATCATTATTAATTTCTTCCTTATCCTCAGTAGTCCACGCTATCATCTTTATTAATTTCTTCCTTATCCTCAGTAGTCCACGTTATCATCATTATTAATTTCTTCCTTATCCTCAGTAGTCCACGCTATCATCATTATTAATTTCTTCCTTATCCTCAGTAGTCCACACTATCATCATTATTAATTTCTTCCTTATCCTCAGTAGTCCACACTATCATCATTATTAATTTCTTCCTTATCCTCAATAGTCCACACTGTCATCATTATTAATTTCTTCCTTATCCTCAGTAGTCCACGCTATCATCATTATTAATTTCTTCCTTATGCTCAGTAGTCCACACTATCATCAATATTCATTTCTTCCTTATCCTCAGTAGTCCATGCTATCATCATTAATTTCTTCCTTATCCTCAATAGTCCACGCTATCATCATTATTAATTTCTTCCTTATCCTCAGTAGTCCACGCTATCATCATTATTAATTTCTTCCTTATCCTCAGTAGTCCATGCTATCATCATTATTAATTTCTTCCTTATCCTCAGTAGTCCACGCTATCATCATTATTAATTTCTTTCTTATCCTCACTAGTCCACGCTATCATCATTATTAATTTCTTCCTTATCCTCACTAGTCCACGCTATCATCATTATTAATTTCTTCCTTATCCTCAGTAGTCCACTCTATCATCATTATGGCTTTTTTCTGGTCACTACTTCCTTGTACAATAGGGGGCCATCCTCCCTTGAGCTTGGCCTAACTTCATTCTAGGAATGTTTTGGTGTATTGAGGATTCTACACTGTTATTTTTTTTCCAGTCCTGGCACCAGTGTACCTACCAGGATTGGGCAATTTTTTATCCTGGGATTGTGCACCCAGCTGTCTTTTTTAACCTACTTTTGTCCTTGATATATGCTAAATAAGATACAGTCTATATAGCAATATCATATTGGTAAGATTTTGTTAAAACAGGGTCTACCTCATGAAGGTACTCACCAAGACATATGGATGAATTCAGTTCCAACAAGACTATTCTGCTTTTCTTGCTGATTTTATCATCTGTCCATTCAGGCTCTGCCTTGTCATCGATCATTTTTAAATTTATTTAATGTGTGAGTAGGTAAATATCTTCAGCAATGGCAGAAACCCTCAGGTTTGTATCATGTGTTCTCTTGATGCCATATCTCAATGTACAATAAGCATGGAAAGAAGACAGATAACATTTCTGATGCCTGCTTTGGGTGTGATTAAACAAATGACAGATGTCAAACTAGTGACTAAATTCACATATAATGTGATGTGAATTCACTTAAGATGTAATCCATTGGGAACATAACCCAGTCCATAGTCTCTCTAGTCCATCTCATTGAAGACAGTGGGCAAAATTGGAAGATACCATCTCCTCAGGGCCTATAGAATGCAAAATACAAAAAAGGCCTGCACATGCCTCAGAGTCAAAGGCACACTGGTGTGTAAGAAGAGGTATTTTACTGCACTTCAAGATAGTAAATGATAAATGGTATATATGCAAATGAATTACTTATTAGGGATAAAACTACTACTATGTTTTGGAGACATCTCTATAGAACAGAAAAGATGTCTGCTAAACCATGGTATATCACAGTTATTTGCAAGCAACTAACAAGCATAGATGAATTGTATTGACATCAGCCCAGTATATTACCTACACATGCCAGAACTCTATACTCTCTGATGGCAGTCATGAAATACAAGCTCCTAAAAGACAGGTAGTAAACATGAAATGTTACTGAGAACAACACATTGTCACATTTCTGAATAGCTCTGCACATTCCTGCATGCTATTGTGTCCTGAAGGCTACCATGCACTTTACCATACTTCTATATACTGTTTTTAAGACCTAGGTTTCTAAAGTATAGCCAAACAGTCCACTTATGCTGTACTAAGAGGTAAAAAAAATAACCAGAAACATAGCATGTCCATAACTAGTGAGGTTTGGTTTCATTTGCCTGAATGTACTCCAAAAAACTTATAAAATAAAAAGTAAAAAGTACAAAGTCATGGGCATTGAGAAGTCATGTCACTGAAACACTTGCATGCCCTTAAGGTGTAATTTGAATATATCCCATGGGAATCCAATTCAGGAGTATTAAAGTATTACACAGTGAAGACACTAGACTGGCCGAGTTTCTCTTGCAAATTTTTTAGTGAATGTTTTTTCTGTGTAATATTTTTCCCCTTTGCTTAAATGTCACTTGGGATATTTTGCAGACACTTTACTGTTTATGGACATCAGTCTGGGTTTTAAGACCTTTGTTTTTAATGTATAGCCAAACAATCCATTTATGCTGTACTGATGAGGTTACAAAAGGTCAGAAATATGGCACATCTACAGCTAGTAAAAAGTCAGGGGTATTACACAGTGAAGACTTTAGCTAGGATAAGTCTTTCTTGCATTTTTTACTGAATGGTTTATCTGTGTAACCTTTTTACCCTTTGCTTGGATATATACCCATGTGACAGATAATGCAGTCACTCATGGTGTTATCAGGAAACAAGGGCCATAGTGTAGTTCTATACTGTGTCCTATATTCATGTTTTAACTGCCCTCTTTACAGAATTTGTACTACACATTTATAGGGTACATAATTCTGGTAAACATATTACCTCTGCAAAAGGAACCTACCAATGCATCTTATGTTATTCTTAATGAGCCAAAAACTTGTACAGCAACTTCCAGAATGTAGCTGCTTCCCTTGCCACACTTAGTGCATATTTCTGGACTGACTAGGCATTCAGTAAAACAAAATAAGTATACAAAGTATGTATGTTGAAATCTTAGCATACATCATTGTACAAAATAAATACATAATTTGAAAATGTACATGCTATAATGTGTACAGTATAAGCTTAGCTATACTATTGACAGACACAGTTGTATTGTAGTGCATTTGAACAGGGTTATTTGGTTTCTCAAGTGCCTTGGGTAAGATTTTTAATACTGGCTGCACAGTGCTGTACTGCTATCTACCCCCACAATCTTAGTACGCCTATCCTTGAAAACATTGCTCCTAATTCTTGCTGAATGTGCCAACTGATGTACTGTTGTGTGTTCCCAAAGGACAACTAACACCTCAGGCATCCTTGGATATGACTTAGATGGATGCACACAGTGTTGTACTGCTGTACATCTTTCACAGCATCAATGCCCCCCCCCCCCGCCAACACTGCTTACTGTAATGTTCTGTCTGAGGATGCACAGTGTAGCATGCCTGTGAAGTTTCCAGCATGACTGACCTCATTCAAAGCATGACTGTGCAGTCTCTAGCATGACTAAACTCATCCAAAGTGTTATATGCTGTAAAGCTACTGCTCACTAAGCACTACAATGTTTTCATTTTTTCTGGCCTGCTTCACCTCCCCACACAAACAGACATAAACAAATGCCATTCCAGTATACTGATCATGGTGCTGATTAATTAATTAATGGCAGACGGTTACCCAGCTGTGCACCATTCTTTCCACTGTTTGGACATAAGCTGACAGTTGGGCAATTCACAAACCTACTGCCTTGTGTGTCAGAATTATGCATTTTCTGCTCAGTGTGTGAGTCATCATCTTCTGCAATATACCTTGTTTGCACCACTAATACAGATCTAAGTCCCACCAGATAGTAGATTAATGTATTGCTGGGTTTGTAAGCATAATCATAACAGTGGTGCAGCGGTTAACGTTGTCGCCTCACAGCAAGAGGTTCTCTGGTTCGATTCCTGGCTGGGGTGCCTTCTGTGTGGAGTTTGCATGTTCTCCCTGTGTTCGCGTGGGTTTCCTCCGGGTACTCCGGTTTCCTCCCACATTCCAAAGACATGCATCTGGAGCATTTCTCCCCGGGCCTCCGCTGAAAACAGGCTCTGTGGAACCTAGTCGGACATTCCCGGTCAACAAATGTTAAATAAATAAAATAAAAATAAAATAATACACATAATATATTGGTAAGTCTAATCATACTGTTGATTATTTGTAATAAACTTAATATGATCAGATGTACCAATATCATTCTGGTATTCTCACTCAAATTAGAGATTCTTATATCAGGTCAAATCTCATTATGCTTTACTTTATCAGGCATAATTTATTGTGACACATGGCCATCCTGCTTTATCAGCAAAGCACTGGAGGTTTTTATCTGTTTTGCGACTGTGCATGACAGTTAAGAAGAATATATTTGTCAAACAGCTTTGCACTATACTTCTTACCAGTTTCAGGGAAAAGGGAATGCTATAGAGTGTTATGACCTTATCTCCATAGGTAACCAACTTGCAATGAGATAGACAAAGGTGTCAAAATATTCACTTGGAGAATGGAGACAAGCAAAGCTTGAGAGGTAAATTAGGAAATCTATGTTGAGAACACATAAGTACTTACAGTTGGAGAAACATGATCATAATTCTCTGGAATACTTAGAGCTTTTGCTGCCCTAATATACTATGAGTTGAAAAAAAAGTGTAAGAGAGTAAAGTCCCTAAAAGCCTTGAAAGTACAACATGCTTAGCAGTGTTATACAGACAGTAAACAGCTTTAAAAGCTGCACAGTTTTTCTGTATGGCAGCAAGCAATGAATTACAGCTTTTAAAGCTGTAAAACACTTCTGATGCTATTGAGTGGAGGCTGCTGTATGTGCTGCAAAGTGAGACCTAATTATACCAGAGCTCAGAGGTGCTTTACAAAAACTGTAATGCATCTTTGAAAGCTGTTATGATTAGGTGCCACTCTGAAGCATTGAATAACAGGCTTATCTTTTTGTCAATTCCAGAGCACAATCAGTGTACTGCATTTGTCAGATTATAATATGCTTGTTTCCTAATGTTTGCTCATAGGGACTGTGGAACATTTAAGTAAAGGAGAAATGAAGGGTATATGTGAACTTGACCCTTGCAGGGCAAGCTTTGCATGATTTTCATTTCTTTAATATTGGGTTTGTAGTTGTGATATAGTTAGCATATGAGAAATTGTGATAGATAAAGTGAATCATAGTAAAATGAGACACAATACAATAAAGCAGACCCAGATTAGTAAAAAGCTCAGACATGACATGAAAATAAGGTTTATTAAAAATAACATTTTTAAATTAGGTAGTCAGAAATAATCTATAATGCCTGTTGTGGAAAGAGAAAAATTAAAATTTATAGAGAAACCACATTCTTTTTACTGTCTAATGATACTTAAAGTTTACATTTCTCTACCAGCCCATCCTCTAAATGTGAGAGAATGACAAAATTCCAGAACAATAAAATCCCTGTACCACTGATATATATTCAAGAAGGGAGGCATGCAAGAATGTGTCAATTAATTGCCTTATTCTTTCTTGCAAAAAAAAACTTCCTACTATTCATTTAAACCAGTTTTACTTAATGAAGAAATCCTTTCAGAATTTCAGTGTGGATTTAGATTATGGCACTCAAAAAATACGTAATCTACACTTTCAGGGAGGTGCAGAAAATGTGCCTCTAACTGTGTAATTACATGTACTTGACTTTTGCTGACAAGCCTAAGGTGCTTCATGGAATCATTTGGAATCCCTATGGAAGGCTGTGACATTATTTGTCTGTTCTGTCAAATCCAATCAATGTTTTGATATTTTACATGGTTAGATGACTGCCTGCCAATGTTCACTAAAATGGCAGGAAAATAGACCCAATCAAACACAGCATGGACAAAAAAGGAGTGTGCCATTATCTTAGCCTTTCTATTCCTAGTAATCATCCTAATTCTCATCAAAGACTTTGCATCAACCAGAACTGACAAGGAAACCAAAATAGATATAGGACTCTTTGGTGCTGGACATATGTGTTTCAAGCTGATCAAGACATATGTAGCTGACCTTAAGATCGTATGCCTTTGAACTGGCCATTGTTATACCCATCAGGATGCAACAGAGCTACTCAAAGAGGTTTACTGAAGTCTAGAAGCACATCTCAGTCTCAGGGAATCAAATGTGTTTTATCAGCTCACTCAGGACTTTACAAAACTCATCAATAATTTATCTCTGAGTAACAGAAGTTGGAAGCAGATAACACTTCCCTTTCCATGATGGCCACTTATCTCTACCAAGAAGGAAAGACAATGAGATTCAGCACAGTGGCCAGTTTTCTTGTGCCACAGTGTGGAAGCTGTTTCACTAAATTTTCTGTAACTCTGATCTTTGAAATGGTATCAAGATGCAGTATATGGCTCAGATATCACCTCTGCTTTTCTTTCTGGATGCAAATTCTGAATGAAGTTTAAACAGCAAGAGGAAGTACCAATCATGATGTCTCTGGAAAATCGTTTAATAAGTAGGGAGACTGCAGTGCTAATACTAGAGTTATCATTTAAGCCAGTGTTATTAGAACTGAGGAGAGGATCCTCAAATTTCAGGTCTGCTGGACTGGACACTGTTTTACCACATGCTTCTTAACACCCGGAATAGATTCTATACTCCTAGTGGAGTTATGGGCAGAGAGAGCATGTAGTAGTCACAGGAAATGCCACCAAATACACTGAAAGCTACATTCATTTTATATATATATATATATATATATATATATATATATATATATATATATATATATATATATATACATATATATATATCTATATAGATCTATATAATATATATATATATATATATATATATATATATATATATATATATATATATATATGTACACACACTCACACTCACACTCACACTCACACTCACACTCACACACACACACACACACAGACACACATGCTGGGAAATATTGGCCTTCAACTGATTTTAGAGGTATCTTGGTTTGAAAGAAGCACCTAACTTTGAACACTTCAGAGAGAACACAGGATAGAAAATGCACCCTTTAGATAGGTAGATCTCCAACATGAAAGCATCTGCAAGTCTTGTGAGAGAACTATGGATCCAGAACTCTTTCCTTGGGGCATCTTGGGTATACCAGCGATCCACGCTGGGCTCATTCTCATATAGAAGGAATACCACCACCCCTGATTCAAACCTATTTAAATATGACAAGAGGTACTTTATTTCACCAGAAATCCATCTTGAAAATGACTGTATTCAAGATTCCAAGAATAAAAATCATCATCTCTACAGCTTTAATTAAATGTAAAAGGATAAATAGCTGAAATCAAGCTTGTGAGATCAGAATTTGGATGTTGACTGCTGTGACAACACTCTAGTTCTTATATATGAAATAAGTCTTTGACAGCAGAGGCAGATATATATTTGGCACTACCAAATTACTTAAGGATACTTACAGTGATGAGGCATATAAAGAATGGAGTTAAAGAAAAGTATTTACATCTGTTTTATTCAATACCATAAAGCCTTTGGATGTGTAGATCATGTGATGCCTGTGCACTGGCCCAGCAATCAAAGAGCCTCAATACTCACCACTAACACTATTGAGGGGTGTCCATATAGGGAAAGGATAATAAGTGCACACACAGTAAATTACAATTTCCATTAAAAGCACACAGAGATCACAAGTCAGTTTGAGGCTGGTTTCTCCCTTTCTGTCAAGGTCCCTAATAGGACTCCTCACTGGCACAACTATAGGGTCCAGATATCAGCCTAGTGGGCAAGCTAAAACCTCCAGCACCCTAAATGTCCAACCAGTGCTTCGTATCCAAGCCCAAGTAACTGACACACACACTTTGATATAAGAGTTGTATACAACCACACAGACACTCCTGGGGAAGGCTGGTAGTACCACTTGCCACCACCCACTAATATTTATCAGCTAGTAAAACGGCCCCTAACAAAGGGCTCCCAATTATTACTGTGCAATATTATTATCCAAATGGTAAGTGCAACTGAACAGTGAAGGCTTATTGGAGTGGCTTGGCCAGCATCACTAAATACATGCTATTTACTCTTAGAGCTTAAATTATCTCTACACAAAACAACCACAATTGAAAGGTTTAACAATATTTAATAATAAATAATAAAAATACAAGACAATACTTCTTACTACACAGTGCTAGTCAAGTGTTCAGAGATCACAGGGAAATGCTTAAAATAATACAGTAGAATAGTTCTGATATCAGTACAGAAAAAATAATCTAATCTTCCCATTTCCTGGCTATTTCTAAGAGAAAACACAGTTCTAAAATAAACTTACATATGGAACACAGGCAGTGCTGGTGAGTTAGATGTTCTCAAGACAAATGCTCAATGCCCTGAGTCTCTCTGTCCTTAAATTGATAACACAGCGCAACTGATTCATTTCAGATGACATAATTTCTTTCTGGTTCCCAGGCTAACAGAAAATCAAAGGTTAATAGACCTTTTGATCTTGCAGCTGGTCAGGAAGCCAGAGCAATAAAAGAAATTATACGTGAAAATTCTAGCCATTAACTCTGGCCTCAAAGCAATAGGCAGAATGCCTCCCTCTAGACATCTTGGCTCCGAGTTTTAGATCAAAGAATTCCACAATGCTTGACTTATCAGCTTTCTAACAGCAGAGTGCACTGTTGTTACATTTTTTTCAGTTCAACATCCAATACAGTCTTTTTACATTTAAGAGAACAAGCCTGTGGCTTAAATTAATATTTACAAATGACAAAATTATCTACAAAATTCTACTTAGCTAGGCTGGCAGCCTTCACCTATCTTCACAGATCATAATAAACTTTAGCAAATGTTTGGAGAACTGGAGATACACCATCCCCTTATTTATCTTTTGCGGAATCTATATACAGAAGAAGAAGAAGCAAACAGAGCTGAATATGGAATAAATGGCTCAAGACTGGAAAAGGAGTATGGAAGGCCGTACTTTTTTATTCTATTTATGTAATTTGTATACTGAATATTATTATGTAAAATGCTGAATTAGACAACTCAGATACTAGAACTGTAATTATTGGAAGAAATATTAATCACCTCAGATATGCAGGTGATACCACTCTGATGGCTGAAAGAGAGGAAAAATTGACGAGCCTGTTGAGGAAGTGCAAATCCAGCTTGCTGCTCATCTTAAAAAAAAAAAAACTTTATGTCACCTTCCCCTATAACTCTATCTCTTTTTTGTAAACAATGATGTGAATGTACAGGCAATGACAGATTTCATTTTTCTGGACTCCAACATCTCTGCAGATGAAGAATGCAGGCATGAAATGAAAATATGCTGAGAGTCTGTGGTAAAACTGGATATGATTTTAAAGAACAAAGCATATCTCGCAACATCTTAGTGCAAGAAATCTGGACAAAGCCTACAATAATGGTGAGGCAAAGGCCCAAATATAGGGACATATTTTAAATATTGCTGTTACAAACTATGAAAGTTGCTAAAATGACATTATTTGTGTTAGAATGTATTTTTAAAAGATATGAAGTCTGAAATTCAAATGTATTCCATTATTTAGTGGCTTCAGGCATCAGTAAGTTGCCAGAAAACCACAAGTTTTGTGAGGAACTATGAGGCAAAAATATGGACAGTTGAGAGGTATGGAGCAAAGCCATCACATTATTAGCAAAGGTCAACATAGTCATAGCTATGATTTTATCAGTAATACCTTATGGCTGTGAGACCTGGACCATAAGTAAGGCTGTACAGCAGAAAATTATGCATTTGAAGTGTGGTGTTGAAGAAAGCTTTTAGAGAATTCAGTGGACTGCAAGAAGATGAAATCAGTCAATACGTAAGGAAATAAAACCAGATGGTTTAACTGGAAAGTCTGATAGTAAAACTAAAATACTTTGGTCACATAATACAGAATAGGGTGGCAGAGGCTAAGATTGACAGCATAACGGAAGTAATAAATATGAATTTTAGAAAACTTAAAGTAGTAGTTGATAACAGCCCAGCCTTGTATATGGTATGCTAAAGTCCTCGAGGTAAAAAAGAATAAAATTTAAATAAATGACTAAATAACAACAACAATAATACTTGCATGTACTTGAAAGAATGGGAGTGAAGTTGGCACACCATGAATTATGCCACCAAACTTTTCAGGTCTTCATCAGGCTTGCAAACCAATTATATATGGCAGCAGGTGTATATCATTTTATCAAAAATCAACTTACTTAAACTCAGCTTACTGAATTTCATTTTATCTAAGCCAGCAGAATAAAACATTTTTTTTTTTTGCAGAGGAGTAAGCCTCCCTTCATCCACCATGTGGGGGAAACACCCCACATACCACACTAACTTTGGACTCAGCTTATTTGTTTTGCTGTTGTTTTACGTTTTTGTAAGAGGAGTCCTTAAGGGAAGATAAGAATCTTTTTGGTTTGTTTCATACCACACTAATCTATATACGTAGAACAACTCCACCATCACTCTACAGTGGAAGAAAGGGAAAACACTGGAAGTACACCACTAACTCTCACAGTTCAGCACACTGTAATAAAGCAGACTGCAATATTACTTATAATTTTTTAAGAAACTAATTTCAGTGACCAACAAATCATTTTACACTGTGCAAAACCATTTAACTTTTTTCTTAGTTTTGCTACTTTTGATAAAATGACTTAAGTTTCAATAAAATGACACGCACCTATTACAGCATATTGTTATATCATGTCAATTTGCATCACATGTCAGTAGGAAAGGAGTTTTAATTTGGAGGGACAGTATTAGCAAATGCAAGGATTTTCACTTAACATTTCTGGAGTCTGTGCCATCCGCATTTCTGATCATGCATGTTGAAAGGGTACATTGTCTCCTCACAGCCAGAGATTCTGTAGTCATTGCTCAGCTAGGGTGCATTCTATGTGGAATCTGCAGGTCTTCCCTGTGTTTATGTGGATTGTCTGTTGGTACTCCAGTTTCATCCAAAGCCATTCTGTATATGGTCACTGGATTAGCAACTCTAAAGATTATATACGTGTGAAAATGATGTGTGTGCTTTATGGAAGAAAAGTTCTGTAAATCTACTTTCTTGTACTTTTTGCTTAATAAACTCTGGGGATTATGATGGCTGTTCATTGGGACATTACTGGAGTCAGACGCAAGCTGATGGCAATGGATGGACGGATACACTATTGAAGTGGAGATGAGATAGAGTGGAGGTGGAAATGCTGCAAAATGCATCTGCAAACTAAAGTTATTAAATAATAAAAATATGCAGAAACGAGGTGGCTAAAAACAGCAAATATAATTTAATACCTGGTTTCTGCTTTCACATCAATGATGCTTCTTCAGACCATGTACAAACTACTTACTACATCCTTCTATATATATGTGAATTCAATTCATCAATTAAGCAATAATGTAATACAGTCTTAATGTCAACTCACTTCTCATCCCAGAATAGATACCTATATATATATATATATATATATATATATATATATATATATATATATATATATATATATATCTAGGACTATTGAACGTAAGTTCAATATTCTGAATCCACAATAACTGAACACACTTTAATGAAAGTGCTTTCACCGAAAAAGCGCTTTCGTTAAAGTGCGTTAAAAAAAAAAAACGAAAAACAATACATCTTCTTTTATGCAGGGGGTCAAGCTGCCCTGCACCCCCCCATGTGGGGGGGCTGTGCCCCCCACACCTCCCAATTTTATATTCTCACTCCGAGGTCGCACTACAATGGGGAAAAGGGAATTCTCCCTTAACTGCACCGTAGTGCGACTGGCACAACCAGCATACATAACCGAAAGTGCTGCTTCAGTGAACAGCACTTTCGGTTATGTATGTTCGGTGATTTCTGGCAGAAAGCGCCGTCAGGGATCTGTACAGATCCCATATATATATATATATATATATATATATATATATATATATATATATATATATAGATATATATATGTATATATATATATATATATATATATATATATATATATGTATATATATATATATATATATATATATATATATCTACTCAAAAACTGATATCTAATATCCCAAAATGCATATATCCAAACAATTACTTCACAAATAAAAACTATACAATTTATATATATCTATATATATATATATATATATATATATATATATACATATATACGTAAAAAATGTTTTCATTTCAAAGATGTCACTTTTAGATAAGGCTTAATAGAAGACCTATCATTATGGCCAGGCAGTCTATCTGCTTCCAGTTCTAGTATACACTTTAATTCACGTTGTTCTGTCAGTTTTTTCAGATTCCCTAGTCTTAGACTTGGTTGTAAGCATTCTATCACTCTAAAAGTAAATCTATGTGTATAATTAAACTTGGCTGAGTGCGTAGCAAGTGCACTCTTTTCTACATCTTGATTTCTCATAGCCACTAAATGTTCCCTAACTCATTCCCTCAACATCCTATTGGTCATGCCAACATAAAATGAGCTGCAAGAATTACAGGTAGCTAAATAAATTATATTTTTCATTGCACAATTGGCTGAAACTTTAAATTTATATTCCCTGCTAGTCTTCGGATGTATAAACTCATTATTAGATGCTAATACTTTACAAATATTACAGCAACCACATTTCTGCAACCCTTTTATTTCTATCTCATTAAACGTTAACTAAGCTAAAATTAAAATTGTTGCATACAAGGTTGCTGCAGTGCTTTGAAATACAACTACTGTTCAAATATGTTTAAACTTTAATGCTTTATTAACTTTACATAAACATATAAAGCCAGTGAACAGAATAAAATAAAGAAAATGACATAAATACAATAACATCATCACAATCCAACAATCCAACAAATCAGTTTAACAGCCTAAAAGGAAACTTTCTCAGCGTTGATAAAACAACCAAAACCAAAAACAAAAAGCTGAACCCCTGTGTCTTGAATTGCTCAACAAACAAGTCAAGGAAGCGAAATATAAAATTTTTATTCCAATGTAATCCAAAGTTAAACGCTTTCACTCGCTCATTGCGAGCTTCATCAGAACTGAAAAAACATATACACAATTTCAGATTTAAATAACTTTTTTTGGCGCCAAAAAACACCCTATCTAAAACAGCATGATTTAAAGTGACAGTGCTAATAAAAATATTACCAACATATATAATGCACAATTGTTGTGGATAATATAAAATTAATTCCATATAAAAACCTATAAAAACAGTATATAAACAATATATTGTATTCGAAAATTGTATTTAAAAAATATATGTATTAAAGTATAAATTTAATACTTATACAATCATTTATTCATGGTTCATTAGAGGCGTCTGTAAATAGTTGCCACCAGGTTTCTTTATATGATAATAAACATTTAGGGTCGCCCCCTCGAGAATCTACAACAATACTGTCAATAATACCAAATTTGAACTTGTGGTCATCACCACATTTTTTAATGTGTCTATAAAGCGCATTCTTATTGTTTTTGGTCCTAATGCTATATAGATGTGCATAAATTCGCTTATTGAATTTCCATTCTGTTTTTCCAATATAAAACCCTGAACACACTACACATTTAGCTAAATATATCACCCATCTGGTGTTACAGTTCCCATGTTTGAATCTAATAATGGTCTTATTGATGTTGTCCAAAATGATGTTTTCTTCCTCAAAAATTGTATAACATTGGTTACACCTACCGCACTTAGTGGTGTGTCTCTTGCTTAATAATTTATGATCAACTTGTCTTTCCAATAACTTCTTAATATTCTGCCCCATCTTGTTAACAAATATCGGCTGAGTGCCCAAAATTTTAACAAGATTCTGATCTGCCTGAATGATATTCCAACTATTAGTCATGATCTTTTTGATCTTACCTACATGTGGACCAGACTCTAATATACATGCTCTTCCAAAATTGGGTGAGCTTTGGGTGTGTGCATTCTCTACCGGATCTATCCTATTGGCATGATAGTAATAGTCACCTAACAAAAATGTGTATTTCTTACCCCATTCTTTAACAATATTTGTTGTTATATTTGTCATATTCCTGGTGTCATATCCTCTTTCACTGAATAGGGTAGTGATATATGATACCTCTTCCAACATCTCAGAATAGGTGGAGGTTATCCTGATAGCTCAAATTATCTGACCTCTAAAAATATTGTAAAATAACTTCCTGGGGTGATTGCTTGTAAATTCTAGATAACTATTAGAGAAGGTATTTTTTCTATATAACTTAGATTTAAAGCATCCTTCCCCTTTAGAAATGTAAGTATCAAGGTATGGAAGACCATCTTTATAGCAAGTGTATGTAAATGTAAGATACTCGCTACTCGCATTTAAAAATAGCAAAAATTCATCGAGTAGCATCTTGTCACCATCCCATAGTATGTATATATCATCCAGGTATCTTGAGTAATATTTAATATGCTTGAAGTATTCGCTAGTAAATAGTTTCGATTCTTCCCAGTCTAACATAACCATATTGGCATATATGGGAGCACAAGCTGCTCCCATAGCTACGCCTCTAGATTGTTTGAAATATTCCCCTTCATATTCAATATAATTATGTTCCAAAACTAAGGACATAAGTTCCATAATCAAACAGATGTTATCCCAGCATAGTCCACTATACTTACGAATGCTGTTAACAAAAGCATCTAGTCCACTCCCTTTGGGGATGCAAGAAAAAAGATCAATGATGTTAACTGTGACAAATAATAGGTCAGCATTCCATAAGTTGACCGGATATTTTCTCAAAAATTCCCACGAATCTTTGACTAAATGTGGTATTCGATCATATATGTGTTTTAAAAAATGATCCACCGCTGTTCCAAGTGGAAAAGTCTTTGATCTGCTCCCTGGTATGATAGGTCTAAACGGGGGGTTGGCTATGTTTTTATGGACTTTGGGAATACCAACTATGGATGCTAATATCCAGTCAACTTATGGAATGCTGACCTATTATTTGTCACAGTGGACATCATTGATCTTTTTTCTTGCATCCCCAAAGGGAGTGGACTAGATGCTTTTGTTAACAGCATTCGTAAGTATAGTGGACTATGTTGGGATAACATCTGTTTGATTATGGAACTTATGTCCTTAGTTTTGGGACATAATTATATTGAATATGAAGGGGAATATTTCAAACAATCTAGAGGGGTAGCTATGGGAGCAGCTTGTGCTCCCATATACGCCAATATGGTTATGTTAGACTGGGAAGAATCGAAACTATTTACTAGCGAATACTTCAAGCATATTAAATATTACTCGAGATACCTGGATGATATATACATACTATGGGATGGTGACAAGATGCTACTCGATGAATTTTTGCTATTTTTATATGCGAGTAGCGAGTATCTTAAATTTACGTACACTTGCAATAAAGATGGTCTTCCATACCTTGATACTTACATTTCTAAAGGGGAAGGATGCTTTAAATCTAAGTTATAT
Source organism: Protopterus annectens (assembly GCF_019279795.1). NCBI lineage: Eukaryota > Metazoa > Chordata > Ceratodontiformes > Protopteridae > Protopterus > Protopterus annectens. The sequence goes on from NC_056740.1 coordinate 285,499,204, forward strand.
AGAAAAAAATACCTTCTCTAATAGTTATCTAGAATTTACAAGCAATCACCCCAGGAAGTTATTTTACAATATTTTTAGAGGTCAGATAATTTGAGCTATCAGGATGACCTCCACCTATTCTGAGATGTTGGAAGAGGTATCATATATCACTACCCTATTCAGTGAAAGAGGACATGACACCAGGAATATGACCAATATAACAACAGATATTGTTAAAGAATGGGGTAAGAAATACACATTTTTGTTAGGTGACTATTACTATCATGCCAATAGGATAGATCCGGTACAGAATGCACACATCCAAAGCTCACCCAATTTTGGAAAAGCATGCATATTAGAATATGGTCCACATGTAGGTAAGATCAAAAAGATCATGACTAATAGTTGGAATATCATTCAGGCGGATCAGAATCTTGTTAAAATTTTGGGCACTCAGCCGATATTTGTTAACAAGATGGGGCAGAATATTAAGATGTTATTGGAAAGACAAGCTGATCATAAATTATTAAGCAAGAGACACACCACTAAGTGTGGTAGGTGTAACCAATGTTATACAATTTTTGAGGAAGAAAACATCATTTTGGACAACATCAATAAGACCATTATTAGATTCAAACATGGGAACTGTAACACTAGATGGGTGATATATTTAGCTAAATGTGTAGCGTGTTCAGGGTTCTATATTGGAAAAACAGAACGGAAATTCAATAAGTGAATTTATGCACATCTCTATAGCATTAGGACCAAAAACGATAAGAATGCGCTTTATAGACACATTAAAAAATGTCTTGATGACCACAAGTTCAAATTTGGTATTATTGACAGTATTGTTATAGATTCTTGAGGGGGCGACCCTAAAAGTTTATTATCATATAAAGAAACCTGGTGGCAACTATTTACAGATGCCTCTAATGAACCAGGAATAAATGTTTGTATAAGTATTACATTTATGCTTTAATATATATATTTTTTAAATACAATTTTCGAATACAATATATTGTTTATATACTGTTTTTATAGGTTTTATATGGAATTAATTTTATATTATTCACAACAATTGTGCATTATATATGTTGGTAATATTTTTATTAGCAATGTCACTTTAAATCATGCTGTTTTAGATAGGGTGTTTTTTGGCACCAAAAAAGTTATTTAAATCTGAAATTGTGTATATGTTTTTTCAGTTCTTATGAAGCTCGCAATGAGCGAGTGAAAGCGCTTAACAAATCAGTTTAAATACTTTTTAAGGGTGCCTAAGTTTTATAGACAAATGATCAGATTATTTATTTTATTTTATTTATTTTATTTTACATTTGTTAACCGGGTGTCTGACTGGGTCAAAGGCCTTTTTTCAGCAGAGACCCGGGGAGAAAAGCTTCACATCGAAGGACAATTTCAGACACATTTATATGATTAAAACAGAACTGCAAATACATAAAAATAGACATGTTTTTGCATTATCTCTGAGTGCTTGTCCTTTCTGCATAGCTAAGCTACCATGGAATTAATATAATTAACTAAAGGTGGTATAGGCTAACCCCTACACGGATGAGTGCAAGGGAACTTGACTGTCTGCCCAAAGTTCATGTTTAGTTGCTATTGATATTTGTATTGTTTGGCACTTAAACGTTTGACCACTTAAGTATGATCTAGCAAATACATGGGAATACTGTCTGGTTTTATGACTTCATTTGAGTCACACAGTAGACAATTGAGGAATGAGGGCTTCAAGACCAGGAGTACCAGGATGAAGACTGTTAGCGACTAACAGTCGTAATCCTCTGTGTTAAACTGCTTTAGAATTTCACTGCCTTACTGTGTGTGTCAGCTGTGTTCTGTGCCCTTCCATTCGACTTCTCATGTACTAGTGTACCAAATGGCTGCAGTATCACTAACATGTCATGGAAATGTTTCTAGTAATAACACCAGTTCCAAATACAACAAGTTTTGACAACATTTGAACCCTAGTTGCATACACCACAGCTTCTCTTCTCCTCTGTGATCTTTTTAATCCATTCCAGCTGGTCACATGTCTACAACATTAAATTTAATCTTTGAAAAAATTACTTTTGCCTTTATCTTCTTTTAGTCCATAGTCTATTAGCCTGCTCAGGACTTGATGTAAGTTATTCCAATACTTTTCTTTTTTCTTTGTCACTGAGATTGTTATACTGCATATAGAATGTCAGAATGGTACATCATCACTGTGGTTGGAGAACAAACATTCTCCATAAGGGTATTAATGTACAGGTCTGCAACTTCACAGCAGTATAGTAAGGTGCTAAGAAGCTTGGGCAGAAATAAATATGGCTCCCTATTGAAATTGTGGCACTCAACATGCTGAGTGCAGACTAGCTCAGAAAAAAAAGACTAAAAACACAGGAGAACAGCAAATCTCGAAAATCGCTCTTCTCCTTTAAAACACTTTTTGTGGGGTTGGGACAAACTCTCCACACTCCCCAAACCTATATATACCAACTCTGAAACCACTATACCTTGGATAAAAGTGATTATTCTGAGAAATTCTATCTTGAACTTTGTATATATAAGTCTGTTCTTTTGGCCATTCAGTCTCCATATTTCAGAACTCAGTGTAAGTAATTAAAGATAAAAGAAATGCATGCATTACAGCATCTAAAAAAGTAATTAAAGTTAAAAAAGAAATGCTTGCATGAGTATGTGTGTGTGTGTGTGTGTGTGTGTGTGTGTGTGTGTGTGTGTGTGTGTGTGTGTGTGTGTGTGTGTATAAATGTATGTTTGTGTGGGTAGAAATTTTTGGATCTAAAATACTTCCTTCAACAATAAATACATATGCTATAGGAAGTTTGAAACACAAGGCAGATAAACTATTTTACAACATATAAAAAAAAAAAAAAAAACTTGAGGTTTCAAGATAGCAGCATTCCAGTGAGCACCTTAACATTGCAGCTCCACAAAAACAACAAATAAAACCACCAAAAGCCGGGAAAAATAAAGATTGAAAACTTACTCTTTGGTAAATAACACATCTATAACCAAAACAGTGCCGCCAGTGAGAGTTAAATTGAGCATCCTGAGAGATATTAAATAAACTTTCTTCTAAGCAAACCACATCCGTATAAATATGAGGTAACGGCCTGTTACAGTTGAATAGAAGGAAAAAGAAAAGAGAAGGGGAGGCCAAGCTGACCAAAATAATGAGTGAAACTGAAATATTGGAAGCACAAATGGTTAAAATTAAATACTTGCAACTTGCAAGTGGTTAGGCCTGAAAAAGAAACTATAATTAAAAGGCAAAGAACCACACAACAACAGGAGAACATAAAACTCTCTACAAAATCTAAAGCAGGGCAAATATCCAAGCTAGATGACCTAAAAACTGCCTTACTACCTCACCAAATAGTCATTCTAAACTTTTCAGACCGACTTTTAGAGTTCAGAAAAACATTAAGTCAAATAGCTAAAGTGTCAGAAAATGAAATAAAAATAAACCAAATACAAAAAGAAAATGAAATAAATGCCAAGAAGATCCATGAAATGCAACAGAAAATCATTGCTTTGGAGGCAAGAAGTAAGAGGAATAATATACTTATTTGAGGTATCCCAGGAAAATAAGAACAAGTACAACTAATAGAGACAGTAAAACATGTTGTGGGCCATGTTTTAGAGAATGCTTTAGAAGCTGGTGAGATGGTGTTCGAAAGAGCACACCGAGCTCTTTGCAAAACAAAAAACTTGGACAAATCAAGACAAATTTTTTCTAGGTTTCTTAACAATCAACATGTTTATAAACTCCTAATGGCAGAAAAAAAAAACTAATGGCAGAAAAGAAAAAAAAAATATTTCATGGAATGGAAGCAAAATATAATTTGCGCAGGACTTACCCCTCCAAATAAAACAGCAAAATAGACAATTCTCTCTACTCTGAGCTTATTTAATTGTAAAAAAAAAAAAAAATCATGTTCCAGATGAGGTATCTGAATACATTAATCTTCCAACATAAGGATGTTAATCATGTGAAAGAATTGGCCAAAGAAGCAAAAGCACTCTTTATTAAAATCTTCAACAAACTGCCAGATGTTATAACCTGATAAAACCTCAATGAGAAGAATTGGTAAAAAATGATGCAAGGGACAGACTTGAAATGAATAAATAAGAAACAAAAATACAATTGGGACATTATGTTCCCTTAAATGAAGGGGGATCCTAAAAATAGGATGAAGTGTGTGTTAAGTTAAATATTAAAAGGAACCAGCTGTCTACCCAGACATTTTGAAAAGTAACACTCCAGTCTCTTCCTTCTTTCTCAAGCTGAACTATTTGAAATTAAAAAGGCCAAATACATGGTTAAATAAGCTGATAGCATAAGAAAAACAAATGTTTCTTGTTTTAACAGACTTTGGTTAAAATCAGAAACCAGAGTTTCTGAAACAATAATCAAATCCAGAAGATCGAAAAGAATTATTGGATAAGAAGTATAAAGTATGAAGTTTGGCAAACAAGAAAATTTCCTTGTTCATAGGTTAGTACTAAGCTAACTGCCCTTGCGAGCCATTTAAGCCTAGCCAGTTATCCTTTGTGAGACTCAAAGCCTGCACCTTGTGTTTGTAAGGCAAACACCTTAATCATTAGACCACCCTCCCAACCCTTCATGAAAACATAACAGTTATGGACAAATTGCTGAGTTTTGACCCTGTACAGACTATTGCTTCTGACTGGTAAATGATATAGGTGCTTTTTTCTGTAAGGGAACATGAACTTTAAACAAACAAATTATTATGTTGGCATAATCACTCAGATGATATAAAAAAAAAAATAATATAGTAAAATTTTAGAATGTAAAAACGTGCATTGCTGTATGAGGTACAGAGCTCCAAATTAATAAAGAAGCTGTAACGTAGCATATTTTGTCACATAGGAGAAAAAAACAGCATAAGAGCTGAGTTATTTACATTTCTCATAGTTGGCAAAACTGTGCTCTTGCCAAATATCTGAGAAGTATTAACATGGTGTAAGTCATAGTCATATAGAAAACAAAAAATTGTAATAACTGGAGTACCAATAGCTTTTGTCTAAGTAGCAAGTTATACAATTATACCACAAGGGATTTTAAATAAGGCTAAAGTAAATGCTCCATAACCCTTGTGTAGGAAGTAATTTTAGACTGTAAATCAGTCATCAGGAAAATAATGTTATAATGCCTCACTTACTATTGCTATTACAAATATACAAGAAACACACAAACTACATTAAGTTATTACTATTACCAATGCTCTCTCATTCCCAAACTGAAATTTTAGTGATTATAAAGTGTTGGCTATACTATATGTGTATATCAAAAACCACTTGAAAAATACTGATGGTTAAAAAAATAATTCTGAAATGTTCTATTTTTATATACTTGGGAGCTTCAATAAATAAATGAACCAGTTTGTGACAGCTAACCTCAGAAGAAGGGAAAACATGACATGAGCCCACTTTTAAAGGGACAAGCATAACACAATGCATATGGATATATATATATATATATATATATATATATATATATATATATATATATATATATATATATATATATATATATATATATATATATATATATGGATATATATATATATATATATATATATATATATATATATATATATCTATATATATATATATATATATATATATATATATATATATCCATATATATATCTATATATATATATATATATATATATATATATAACTATATGTGTATATCAAAAACCACTTGAAAAATACTGATGGTTAAAAAAATAATTCTGAAATGTTCTATTTTTATATACTTGGGAGCTTCAATAAATAAATGAACCAATTTGTGATAGCTAACCTCAGAAGAAGGGAAAACATGACATGAGCCCACTTTTAAAGGGACAGGCATGACACAATTCATCCTTATGAAAAAGTGCAATAGTAATTACATATATTATGTTCCGTATGCTGGTTGATATAAGTAATTCCAAACTATTTCAACCTGTTTCTTGTGTTAGATTTAAATGTCAAGAAATAGCATTTATTTGATATGCATCTAATCTTAAAGGCAATATAGCTGTCTTGCTAGATTATATTTCTGTTTGTTACAGCACTGGGAAACAAGTGATTTGATGGTTGTTTGCATCTTGTTAAACCTCTACAAATACTTTTGTTTTATTATGAAATGCCTCTTGATACTATTACTAATCTTTTGTTTCATTTAAACACAGACTGATATGGATAGTTTTCCTAGATATTTAGCATACTCAAATGGTCAGTCAAATGATGAGACATGAAGTCTTGCAAAATGTTTATTTTCTATGTTTATTGTTCTGAGTAATGATCAAGAATCAGCACTGTATACATGTTAGCTAGCTTAAATGAGAAGTACGGGTTGACATTAATGTGGCTACAGTTGCTTGGTATACTAAATCACATGAAAATTGCAAGTCAAGAAACATTATATTGCAAACATTTAACTCCGTGAAAAAACGAAGAAATACTAAAGTACGAAAATAGGATAATCTATTAAAAACGGTCAATTAAGGATAAGTGCAGTTTAAAATGAACATTATTTAATTTGGGCAATACCTTTTAAGATAGAGTCATGGGTCAGAAAAAGTGAGTCAGGTAGGATATGCTACTCTTAGTGTACCTAGTTATTGCTTTTTGCAATATAAATATTTTGAAAAAAATATTAAATAGAGGTATCATAAAATGTCTAATTCTTACTTGCAGAAAAAGAAAACATACTTCTTGATTGTAAACTGTTGACCTCTTCTGGACATGGTAGTTTTGTGGGAAGGCTCAGGGATAGAGCTGGAAGAGTTAAGTGCAATACAAATACAGAAACACTTGCTCATACTATAAAAAAATATATTTATATGAACACAAGGAGAAGACAACAAAACTAATTAACATTAAGGGAAAAAAACAGTAAGAAAAAGGGATGTGGATAATTGAGTCATGGAATGTGAAAGACATACAAGATAAAAAGAAAAGGAAACAATTTATGCACTTAGCTTTTAAATCAGACACAAACCCTATATTTATGCAAGAAACACGTATGTTAAAGGAAGACTGGGTGAAAGGCAGGGAGAAAAATGGGTTACAATTTTAATTAAACAGTCATTCAAACAGGCGATTATGCATCGTGACTTGGATATAAATGGAAGATGGTGTTATTTTTCAATTAAAAGCTCTAGTCTACAGAAACCACATCTTTTACTGAGCCTGTATAATCCATGTGCAAAACAACAAGATTTTATCATGGAAATTTATAACATCCTAACTCAATTTGCAAATTACTACTATATAACAGGAGGTGACTGCAATGCAATAACTGACCCCATGACTGATAACATCCAAGGCTTCATAGCGATAAACAATCTAAAAACAGATATTAACTTATTCGATCTGTATTGCTACCAAAGTTATAAGCCATCTACAATAAAATTCATGTACTACTCCCAATGTTATAAATTGTCATCTAGATTAGACTTCTTTTTGATATCGGAAATATTCCTAAAGGCAGAAATAAACTATTGTACAGAACCTAGTTTTTTTCCAGACCACTCAAAGATTACAATTAAAATAAGATGGCCTAGTGATCTAAGCATGAAAACAAGGAATATAAACTGTTCTAATGTACTACAGAAAAAGGATATAATACAGGAAATGAATAACATATTAGACAAACTCGATCATGACTTAACGCTGACATATATTCCTTATGATACTCAATGGGCATCAAGTAAAGTAAGGATTAGGGGAATTTTCATTAAAAAAGTGTCATACTATAAAAAATATATAAAGAGAAAGAGACAAAACTAAAAGAAAAAAATAATCAAAATAAAAGAATCAATTAAAAAACAAATTCAATACTGGAAGAACAAATGAATAACTTACAAAAAGAATCATATATAATACATGCACAATAATTCTGTTTCACAGAAATGAAAACCTTAGCAAGGTACTCAGGATGGGCACAGACTCCATCAATATTACTGGCGAGGATAATAAATGTTAACAATTGTGCCCCTACAATAACAGAAATTGAATACCAAGGGAAGACATATAATACTAATCAAGAAATTATTAAAACTTTTGAAGATTTATATACAAAGCAATATGGCCCTCAAAAGCTAAATACTAAGGCATTAGAGAGGGAAACTTCCCTAAATAATCTAAACTTCCTAAAGATAACTCAAAGACAGAAGAATCTGCTTAAGGCACCTTTCATGCAATAAGAAATCCTTTCAGTAATAAATAATCTGAAAACAAGTAAACTCCTGGACCTGATGTTATACTGCTGAGTTTTATAAATCTTTTGGACAAAGTATCAACTTTTATTGAAAATCTATAGCTGTATAAGAGAATGAGACATTGCAGATTCAAAGACAATCTTTATACCTAAATCCGAAAGAAAAACCCAGGAAACTACAGACAATTTCTCTCATAAATCTAGACATCAGAATTCTAGCTGCACTGCTTGCAAACAGACTGAAAAAAGTATTACTGGACATAATATTACCTGGACAGCTGGGATTCATGAATGCTAGGCAGATAAGTGATAACACAGTAGCATTCGATACAATGATCTTGTAAGTAAACAAAATAAAAACCCTATTTATGCCCTTGCTTTAAATGCAGGTAAAACCTTTGACAAAGTAAACCTAAATGTTTGATATTCTATACTGCTCTATTTGGATATACCACAAAAATTTACAAATATAATTAAAATTTTATATGAGATCACTTACAAAGTTTGATACATTATTAAAGCAAATTCAAATCCAATAAAAATTCAAAATGGGACCAGACAAGAAAGTATGTTATCTCCATACCTCTTTAACTTATACATAGAACCTCTAATTTTACTCATAACCCAAAAAACGTACCATCATATCCCAGAAATTTTTAATAATAAAATTGCTCTAACAGACTTTGCTGATGATTTAAACTTATATTTCATACTCCCTATCACTGAGTTGGGCAAAATTCCAGACTCGGTTAGCTTCTCAAAAGTTTCAAACTATGAAATTAATCCCACAAAATTCCTAATTTTCCTTCTCAATCCATTAGGTCACACAGAATCATATTTCCTGATTCAGAAATAAAATTAAAATACTCCCTAAAATACTTAGAGATACCCTTTGAGCATAACCCACAACTATTCATACAGAATAATTTACTAAAGATATGTGGGGACATTGAGCAGGATATCCAGAGGCTGGGAAAAATGAAGCTATCCTTTCTTTCAGAATAGCAATTATAAAAATGAATATTCTCCCAAGGTTATTATTTCAGCTGAATGCAACAAATATAATAGTTCAGAAAAACTTCTTTAGAAAACTAAATGTAGCTTTAGCTAAGTTCATCAGGTATCCTAAGTCTGTCAGAATTAGCTATCAGAAGTTAATGTATCCTAAGGAAAATGAGGACTGGGACTACATGACTTTAACATATATTGTGATATAATATGTTCAAAAAGAATCACTCAAGTTGCTGAATATAATCCCAGGGGTAAAAAATGATATAAACTATGGATTACATCAAAAACAGTAAAATTAATCCCAAAGCCCTTCTGTTTATAAATCAGGAAAACCTAAAGGATAGCAGATTTTGTATCTCGTTAAAACATAGAATAATTAGATTTCATAAAAACTTAACAAATACTTGCATCCTGTTACAATTTATATATCTGAATCCAAACCTCAGATTTAATAACAAGATGATAAACGTGGACAAATATCCACTCATTAATTCATTCACTCCAATGGAGATCAGGAAGTCGGCACTGTAACTTCCAATGGGCAGAGCCTAAACCTTTTGACAGAATCAAATTATGTCTTCACAGGAGTTATGAAAGAAGTATAAATGGCAAACCGTTCAACACAAACTATTTTTATAGTGTTAATATTCTTTAGGTTCTAGGTCTTAAACTGAATTTTATAAGGCACAGTAAACACAGTAACTATTAATTTTGTAATATGTTCATAGGTTCATAGGTAGGTACTAGGCTATTGGCCCAAGGGCCTACGTAAGCCTAGCCAACAAGGTTCCCTGGCTAATGCCACCCAAGAAAGTTATTTTCCTGTGCCACTGTCGAGCAGAGACACAGAAGTAATCCCTGGGGTGTATTTCCTATTTCCCATCCACTCATCAAGATTTTTCTTGAAGAGTGCTAATGAAGAACTTTGCTTGACACAGATGGGTAGCCTGTTCCAGAGTATGGGAAGTCTCTGGGACAGGAATCTATCCCTCCAGCATGTCCTGTTTATTGTGGTGACAAGGTTTAGGTCCCTAGAGTATATAGCTCAGAGGGATTGGGATTTCTTTAGGTGGAGCATGTCCAACAGCTTTGGGTTTGACATAGCTTTATATGTTAGGCAGAGATCACCTCAGAGTAGGTGATATGCTATGGAGTAAAGCTGGAGTTTTTTGAGGCGGTCAGTGTAGGGTATTTGTTTGAGGCCAGTAATCCTCTTTGTGAGGTACTTCTGTGGCCTTTTCAGCTGCTGCAAATTTCTTGTGAGGTACATTCCAAAAGGGGTGTTGTACTCTATAATGGGTCTAATGAGTGTCGAGTAGAGGGGAACAATGACCTCTTTTTTCCTGGATCAGAACCCTTTTATGATGAGGTGTGCCACGTAGAAGGACTTCCTGACTACTGTGGCAATGTGACTATCAAAGGAACTACTGTCCACCTGGGTCCCAAGGTCTCTTATCACACATTTGGTGTTAAGTAGATTGCTGCCTATGTGGTAGTTCATGGGTACAGAGTTTTTACCAAAGGGGATGACACTGCACTTTTTGGCATTGACCTTGTGGCCATGGCTCTGACACCAGGCATCTGTCTCAGCAAGGCCCTTCTGTAGGATGTCCACATCATTTGGGGACTTGACTATGGCTTCTAGTTTGCAGTCATCTGTGATCTTCATTAGCCAGAGGCCTTCTGTGTTAGCCTGTGCTTCAGAGAAGTAGATACCAAACAGGAGAGGTCCTAGGACGGAACCCTGTGGTACTCCACTTGTCACTGCTTTGAGGTTGTAAACAACTTACACTATCTCAGCAACTACTCAAGTTACACACATACTGTCAGCAGCATTTTATTTATCTAAATGAGAGTTTTCATATGATACTAAGGAATTCTGTCTGTGTTACTTGGTTCTTGAGATATGTAGAAAAATGTGAACATTGTATCTATGTAAATTAATATCATAAAAATAACAGTTAGTATATCTTTACCTGCACTACTTGTCCAGAAAGTAAATAGTGTGGGAAGAAATTGCCAGGGAATTTTTATGGCTAGGCTTGTATAGGCCCGAGGGCCGACAGCCTAGTACCAACCTATGAACCTATGAAATAGATAGAGTTCAAATATTAATGCAGTTGAGTTTGCCATCATGTAAGCTTTAAGATGAAATCTTTTAAAACCTTGTACATAACATGGTTTTGGAATTGTTGATGCAAATATGAATAAACAATATTTGCTTCCCCTTCCATAATAAACTCTACAACAGAAGAAAGAAACTGGTGCAAAAGAGAGTAGAATCCCATGATTGGAGGAACTCCTGGTCAGCCTCAGTAAGAAGCTGAGATCCCTCATAAAATCCACTAAATATACAGAACCAACTGATATTGCCAATATCCTGGCAGATAGGTTCAGTGCTAACGTAACCCCCCTCTCACTCACTAAAGGGCCCATCCCTATACTGGAAGAAATGCAGATTTCCTGTAATAATGGCTGCACAGGTAAAAAAACACACTCTCCAAAGCCAAGAACACAGCATCCATGGGACCTGACAACATCGCAGGCTGCATTCTACATGAACTACAGAACGAACTGGCAGCCCACCTAAGCACCATGTTCAGTCATAGCCTCACCTCAGGCTTTGTGCCCACTGAATGGTGCACAGTGACATTATCCCACTCCACAAAGGGGGAGCCACCACAGACCCTGAGAACTACTGCCCCAATAGCCTGACAAGCCTGGTCTGCAAGGCCATGGAATGTATCATCAGAACTTATAAACAAAGACATTGGTAATCTCCAAACTCTGGACCCCACCCAGTTCAGGTTTGTAAAAAGCAGATCATGTCTTTTAAACCTGATAGACTTCTTTGAAGCAGTCAACAAAGCCGTAGATGAGGGTAATGTGGTTCACACAGCCTATCTAGATCTCACCAAGGCTTTTGACACCATCCCTCACTCTGGAATTATAGATAAACTCACTATATTAGGTATAAATCCCTATGTCACAAGATGGATTGCCAACTGGCTCACTGACAGAACCCACACTGTGAAAGTAGCAGACTCCAAATCCAACTTTAGACCAGTGACAAGTGGAGTACCACAGGGTTCAGTCCTGGATCCTCTCCTGTTTGGTATCTACTTCTCTGAAGTACAGGCTAACACAGAAGGTGTTTGGCTAATGAAGTTCGCAGATGATTGCAAACTAGGAGCCATAATCAAAATTCCTAACAATATGGACATCCTGCAAAGGGGCCTCACTGAGACAGATGCCTGGTGTCAAAGCCATGGCCTCAAGCCTAATGCCAAAAAGTGCATTGTCATCCCCTTAGGTAAAAACTCTGTACCCATGAACTACCACATAGGTGGTAGTCTACTTAACACCAAAAGTGTGATAAGAGACCTTGTGACACAGGTGGACAGTAGTCTCTCCTTTGATAATCACATTGCCACAGTAGTCAGGAAATGCTTCTATGTGGCACACCTCATCACAAAATGTTTCTCATCCAGGAAAAAAGAGGTCATTGTTCCCCTCTACTCATCACTCATTAGACCCATTATAGAGTACAACACCTCTTTTGGTATGTACCACACAAGACATCTACAACAACTGGAAAGGTTGCAGAAATATCTCACAAAGAGGATTACCAGCCTCAAACAGATGCCCTATGCAGACCATCTAAATAAACTCCAGCTTTACTCCATCGCATATTGCCTACTCAGATGCGCTCTCTGACTAACATACAAAGTTATGTCAAACCCAGAGCTGTTGGACATGCTCCACTTAAAGAAATCCCAATCCCTCCAAGCTACATGCTTTAGGTACCAAACCTTGTCACCACAATAAATAGAACATGCTGGAGGGATAGATTCCTGTCCCAGAGACTTCCCATACTCTGGTACAAACTACCTACCTATATCAAACAAAGCTCCTTATTAGCACTCTTCAAGAAAAATCTTGATGATTGGATGGGAAATAGGAAATTCACCCCAGGGATCACCTCTCTGGCTCTGCTCGACAGGGTAGGGCCAATAGCCTAGTACCTACCTACGGACCTATTTGATGCATCAGTAGGAGTTAACCTCAGATGCACCTGGAGGTGCCACTCAGATGTAATGAGTTAAAAAATGCAATGTTTGGGATCTTTAGAGGACACAAGGATTGTCCTTAACGTTCTTAAAGGATACATCATAATGTTAAGGCAAATTAGAGAACTGTGCACTTCAATAATAGGAGAGTTTGAAGCAAACAATAAAGACATAAATCCTTGCAATACTTTATGGAACTTACTAACTTTAAGTAATAAAATGCTATCTAATACATAAAGGCTAATAGTATCCCTTAGATATCAAACATCAATCCTGTAATCAAAATACTGGGTTGAAAAACTGAAAGAAATTACTGAAAAGCAAAAATCTAAATCTATCAAAACAACATTAAAATTAAACCCTTTTATGAAACCCATGTATACTCAATTAATGATAACTAACAATGCTTACTTTACGCAGGATATACTCAACAATTTCAACTCAGAAGTTTCACCAAACTGTCCATGCTGTTACTCACAAATAGCAGGCCTATTCCACATTTTCTGGAGCTGTAAATGTACTTATAAATTATGGTGCTCACTGAGTATCAGACGTTAGAAGATGGGATACCAAAATTCCACATTATCATGGGAATTTGCAATTTTGCATATCACCTTTCAAAAGTTACCCAAACTAAATCTGAGTATTCTAATTACCCTATTCTCTCTAGTAAAATTGTGCATTACTCAGAACTAGTTAGATCAAACCAAAATGTCATGGGAAGGCTTCAGAAGTATAGCAGTAAAGTATATATCAGCACATAAACTGATAACGAATAACCAAAGTAAGAGTTCCTATTTTCTAAAATACTGGAGTCTTTTTCTGGATCATATTTTAAAAGAATAGATAGTCAAGAAAGGACAACTTATTGTGAATTTAAACTGAAAATGGCATAAGATATATTCTTTTGTGAGTGTGTGTGTTAACTCCAAACCTCATATGTATCCGTTATGAATAGTAGGCATACTGTGACACAAATATTAATCAGAAGTTGATTCTCTTTGGCACTTATTGCATATATCGTATATAGAGGGTTTCACTTCAAAACATTGAAAATTCATAACATCTAATTTCAAAACAGAGAGACCATAAGATTGAAAATTCAAAACATCTAAAACTCATAACACTGAAGTTCACAACAATGAAAATGTATAAAATTGAGTAGTGTATCATCAAACATATAAATGTTATAGTTTATTCTGTTAATCTGCATATAGTGTTTATTATGCCACTCTGTACATGTTTTTAGGCCATTGAGGTAAGTGATTTAGACATTATGTGTACATTCTTTAGGGTGATCACAATGCAGTGGGGTTAGGAAGTTAACTTTTTCCCACTGTAGTGTGATCTTGGAGTTGGTATATTTAAATTACGGGGGAGTTTGGGGGCAGACCCCCCCCACTCGGGGGATGCAGGGGGGCATTCCCCCCCTGCAGAAACATAGTAGAACGTGTGTCTTTTCATTTGGTGTTGTTATAGGTGTGGGGGGTGTTATTTATATTTGCTTTGTAGTTTTTGATGTTGTGAGATTCGATGTTATGAGTTTTAGATGTTTTGAATTTTCGATCTTATGGTCTTGCTGTTTTGAAATTAGATGTTATGAGTTTTCGACATTTTGAAGTAGAACCATATAGAGTGTTCTCTATATTTTATGTATGTTGTTGTAACACTGAAAATTCTCTTGCAAAAAGATGTACCTAAAGATGATTGAAACTCTTCTACAATGTAACTGTATTGTGGCTTGTAAAATGACTGGAAATGAAATATGCAAAAAAAAATTATTTGAAAAAAATATAAAAAATATATAGTAATGAAAATAAAGAAAACAATTTAACATACAGCTCATGTTCAGGGTGACATTAACTGAGGAAATGAAGCTTTTGTTAGTTTTGGAAGTATCAGATACTTCCTATACAAAAATTTCCATATAATGATGTTCTATTACAGAAATAAAGAGAAAATAAGTAACTGTGTTGTTTCTGGGAATATGTAAGATGGAATGGAATTTTATTATATACTTAAAATGAAAAACCTTTTTAGAGGATTGGTGAGAAATCCTAGAAATCTTAAAATCTTATGAAGTTGAGGTCAATAACTGTTAAAAGATAGCAACATGGAGAACTTTGGTCAGGGACCAAATTATACTGAAAGACATGTTTTATTATGGTTAAGTTTATGAAACACCAAAGGAAAATGAGAACATAATTTAGCTGTGATCTGAGGTCATCTAGAGTGTTCATGTGAAAAGATGTGTTTGATAAAGGGCAGGGTTCTTTATATACATGTTTGTGAGCGTAGGTGTTTGCACTACTGACCGTCCTTGGTGAGGAAATGAATCCTTTGGCGTTCTGCATTTTAATGCAGTCATATTCTCCTGTGGATGCAAAGGTGATAAATGACACTATCCTCAGTCTTTATAAGGTTGGGGTTATTTAGGTATTATGTATTACTTGGCAGTCCAAGAGGAAAAGGAGATATGGTATATTTTAAATTATGGTAAGAATACTTTTAGCTATGAGTTACAAACCTAGGGTATCATTACAAAGGCCTTTTTAACAGTTTATGATTGGACTTGGTTGTTATGCATTTGATATAGGATATGAAGGGCAGAGTATGATTTAACAAAAATACTAATTGAAACCAGTCTCATATTCTACTATTATTCCACTGCTCTCTTTAATGATGAAAGCACCATCCTCTTTAAGATTATTTAACATTTTAAAGATCATTCCTTGTATTTTTGATTAGGTTATTGTAGGTGTTTTTCTTGCTATGGATATGTATAACAAGATCAGCAATGTAAACAGTAAACATTTTATTAATTCTTTTTTGTGAGGGAAGTGAGGGTCTGTCAAAAGTTTTTCTCCAACTGATGAATCATTTTTGAAAATGAAAGCTTTTTTTATTAATTATTTTATAAGCTGTGTTATTATATGTCTTATTTTATTTGTTTCAATAAAAAAACAAGAGAGCTAGCCAGAACACTGGTTTGTGACCATGGGGGAACTCCTTTTTTAATTTGTAATTAACTCTTATTTCTCTTTTTAGTACATAAAAATAAATACTTTGTTACTATACTGTCAGAAAAAAATAGAATATAGAGGTGATACAGTTCCAGAACTTGCATGCATTTTGAAATACAGCGTACACCTTCTTAAGACTACATTACCCATGGCTTAAAACTCAATGCCATGAAATGCATTATAGCACCTTTTGGGAAGTCTATGACATCAGTTAACTACATCATCAATAAAACACCCAAAAAAGTCTATTCACCAATCAGGTATCTGGGAACGCATGCAAGTAGTAATCTAGCCTTCAACCAACATGTGTTCAAGGTAGTAAGAAAATCCCTCTGTGTCGCTCAGCTTATAAGTAAAGGCATGGTGTTTGGGTCCAGAGAGGTCATCTTATCACTGTACTTGGCCCTCATTAGACCCTTCGGTATGTACTTGACCAGACATGTGCAGCAACTGGAATATCCTCAAATGTTCCCTACAAAAAGAATACAGGGAGTAAACTCAATGTTCTGCACTGATTGCCTCAAAGCCCTGTCTGCTTATTTATTATAATACAGACGTCTGAGAATTGATGCAGGGAATAAACTCAATGTCCTGCGCTATTTGCTTGACAGCCCTGTCTGCTTATTTATTATAATACAGACATCAGATAATTGATATTTGCCTGGTGTACAGAGCATCCCTGGACTCTGTTTTGATGAAACTTTTTCACATTCATAAAACAAACATCAGAACTACTAAATCAAAAGACCTAAATTAAGCTTGCAACATAAATAGGAGATGTAGGACAGGCAGTTATGTTTCTTAGAGAATTCTCTTTCTCTGGAACAGGATCTCCATCCATATGAAGCAGAGTTCCTTGGATGAATGGATGGGTAATCATTAATTCACCCCTGCTCTAAAGCTTATGTCTCTAACGGACAGAGGCAGTCAGTAAATCACCCCTATATAAATCAAATGTGTTGGTCATATTTGGATTGCATGGCAAGGCTTATAAGGTCCCTAGTGGACACATTTTTGAACCATTTTATGAGGACCTAATAAGATGTTGATTTGGGACCTATTAAATCATTCATTTGGGATACATTGGTTTAGTAACCTGTACAAGCATAAGAAAAGAGTAGAGGACACACGATTTTAATATTTAGTACTGTAGCTGTACTTGTTAGGAAAAAAGACAGAGATGGATAATTTATGAAAAATAGCTTATATTCTATATTATCAAATGTCTTTTTTTCAGGCAAATGAAATGGATGCTCCTAAGAAGACACCAGTTTTTGTGGAAATAGTTCAACTATCACAATGTTGTGTTTTGCCCTAAAATTTCATTGGAAAACATGTCATACTTTTGGGGAAAAATCATTATCTACCCCTCTATAAGTACACTCTATAAGTGTAGCAATGGTTTTAAGCAAAACAAAATATTGGTATAAAGAGGGTAGGTGGATGCTTGATAATGGATTATGGCACTGGTATTTTATATTTCTGACATATTTGAGATGAGAAGTTTAAATACTTGACCTAAGGCTTATACATTATATTGAACAAATACTTTTTATAAGCAGGAATTTAGGTGATCTATGCCTGTCATAGAAATTTCTAGTAAAGAATTTTTTTGAGTGTAGAAGATGGGGGTACAGTGCTAGGCTGTCCACAGATGTGTGAGAATGGTGTGGATGAGGAGTGGATGAACAGTTGTCTGGTGAAGGTGGCATTTAGCATATACTAGCAGTATCTAACATGGGATACTTGCTGGTTGGCAAATGTTTGCATGGGTATCATACTAGGGGTATTATTAATTACTCCATTTGATCTGGCTAAGCACAGGTAGCTGCTTGATTTTCAAAGAGGAAACATTGGGTGCTTTATTTTAAATTCAGCATTTTTTCAGTGAATCCAATACATGTTGCAAAAGATTGTGTTTAATCTGTTCCCATTGTGCCATATCTTGTGTATGGCAGAAATTGTAGCCTTTAGTTCTTTGGTAAGCTACATGCATTGGTCATATTTTATCCTTTCTGTTGTTATACTAGAGGAGAGTTTATAGTTGGATATATAGAAGACTGGCATCATTATTTAAGAACAATGGGCTCTGCATTGTTTACTGAATTCACTGAGTGAAAAGGTTACCATTTATGGTGGAAAACTTATAAATGGTAATTTGAAATGGATAGGAAAATAACATATTAAACCAACAACGTAACAGACCATTATGTTAAATAGATAAAAAACAAAGACAAGGACCCTGCAATGGAAAAGCACTCTCCTCAGCCTTAACAGACAAATAAGACAACTTTTCAAATTGTCCAAGAGCTCCTTTGAGAAAAACCTAGCAAATACTGCCAAGGATAACCATAAGGCCTTTTACAGCTATGTACGTAACCTAAAGGGTAGGACTCAAGCATGTACAGAACTGGTGGCCAATGGCATCATATACACTGGCCCCACAGAGATAGAGAACCTACTAGAGGATAGGTTTGGTGAAAATTTCACTCCCTTTTCCCCTCCTACCTTGCAACAAACCCTCCCCAAACTACCCCTACCTTACATATCTGAAGAGCAGGTCCTCAAAGCCCTGTCCAAGGCAAAGAACACAGCTTCTATGGGACTAGATGACATCCCAGGCTGTCTTCTAAATTGGCTAAAACATGAACTAGCATCACTGTTTTCAATCATAGCCTAACCACAGACATTGGTCCTGTGGGGAGAACAGCTACAGTTATTCTTCTCTACAAAGGTGGCCTAGCAACAGACCCAAAAACCTGACCAGCCTCATCTGTAAGGCCATGGAACATATTATTATCATTATGGACCTCATTAATAAAGACATAGGTTACCTCCAAAGTCTAGATCCTACCCAATTTGGCTTCGTAAAGGGCAGATCCTACTTGTTAAATCTGATGGATTTATTTGAAACTGTGACCAAGGCCACTGATGAGGGCAAATCTGTGCACACAGCATACCTCCACTTGGCAAAGGCTTTCATCACAACCTCACATTTAGGCATTACCAATAAACTTAGCAAACTGAATGTAAACCCCTTTGCTGTAAGATGGGTTGCCAACTGGCTTTCAAACCAGACACACATATCAATGTGGGTGATGCCACATCAACCAGCAGACCTATTACCAGCAGGGTGCTACAGGGGTCAGTGCTGGACCCCCTACTTTTTAGTATATACCTCTCAGATATTCAGGAGATCAAAACTAAAGAGTTGTGGCTAACCAGGTTTGCAGATGACTGCAAATTAGGTGCAATCATTAAATCCCCAAATGATGTCAGTATACTTCAGGATGGTCTTGCATGGCCCAACAACTGGTATATTAGTCATGGTCTCAAACTGAAAGCAAAGAAATGCATCATCATTCCCTTTGGCACAAACAATATCCCTTCACACTATCAAATCAATAACAATACCCTTAGTACCCATGAAGTGGTAAGGGACCTGGGATCATAGGTTGACCATGACCTTAACTTTGATCACCATGTACCTACCATTGTAAGGAAAGCTTTTCATGTAGCTCACTTGATTAGTAACGGCATCAACTCAAGAGCAAAAGAATGTATAACCCCCTCCCAATACTCAGCACTTACCCGGCCCATAACTGAGTATAATGCCCTATTCAGTATGTACCATGCTAAGCATCTACAGCAATTGGAGAGACCTCAGAGGTTTCTAACAAAGAAGATCAAGGGCCTGCAGCATGTGCTTTACATGGACCAACTCAAATCCCTGTCACTATACTCCATATCCTATAGACTTCTTAGCGGAGACTTATGCTTGGCCTACAGAGCAACCCAAGACCCAAACCTTATGAACTTACTACATATCTGTAAGTCAAATGCATTTAGGGCTACCTGTTCCAGGGACTTAAATATGGCCTGTGACTTAAATAGCACATGCTGAAGGGACAGATTTATCACCCAGTGACTGCCACGTCTTTGGAACAGGGTACCAATTTATGTGAAACAGAGCACCTCTATGACACTGTTTAAAAGGAACCAGAATGAGTGAATGGGATACAATAAATTCTTACTGGGGATAGTGCCCACAACCATCCTGGACATGGGCAGTCATCACTGAATGCAATCTTAGGTATTGACTAGCACCTCTACATATTCTATTGGGTTGAAATGGCTAGACTTAAAATGATCTCCAGGTTGACAACCTAGAAATTTTCTATGATGCTAAACAAAGTCATAGTAAACCCATATCCTAGAATGTAGAGGAAAACAGAATGCGAAACCTACAAACTAGAATGGATAAGAAGCAGGCTACAGAGCCCATAACCTAGACTGGATAAGAATGGATAAGAAACAGTATACAGAGCCCATAACTGAGATTGGATAAGAAAACTGCATATTAAACATGCATCCTAGAAGGAATGACAAAACAGCATACAAAGCACACAGTATGAAATGTATAAGAAAACAGCATAGTAAATCTACAACTTAAATTAAAAAAAAAACATATAAAACCAGCAACCTAAGGTATGTATCAAAATAATATATGAAACCCGTAAGCTAGAATAGAGAGGAAAACAGCATTCTTAACTCCAAACCATATGCCAGTTGTTCTGCACCTGAATTGTATAGTAATACTGTATTATTTTTATTGTCTTACTTTTGTTATGTAACAAGACTGCAGCTGAATGGGTCTTTGGTCCTGTCTACTCAATATTAAGTAAAATATATACATAAAAATATAATAAAATGCTTCGTCTTTGGTATGCTTGCATGTCCACACATGTCAGACAGAACTATGATTACTTAAATGGTTGGAAAAGACTAAAAATTGTATCTAGCTGTCTGGTTGGTTTATTAGGAAGCATTTTAAAGTAGTGTGGTTTAGGGGGCTATAAATTGGTAGTGATCAGTTGACTAACATTGTAACCCACCATAATACAGAACAGAATAATTCCTTCCTATCTGAAATTTGCACTGTTAAAATGGGGAAGGACTCTGGTTAGCAATTTGGCAGTTATCACAGAAGATTAAGGGTATGAGCTGTTAAAAATCCACTTCATGTAGTCTAGAGTGTGATTATCTCAACCTCTGTTTGCCTACTTTGAGTGTGTGAGTGTGTGTGTGTGCCTTCAGTGGAAGGTTGGGCGCCGGGCTGGCAACTCGACACCGTAAAACTCCACTGCCAATCATGAGCGGACAGCTGATCCACTGTGGTGACCCCTAACCGGGAAAAGCCAAAAGAAGAAGACTTTACTAGGCAGTGCTCTGGTAAAATTGGGCTCATCTGTTCAATTTCTCCAGGACTACATGCCCAGTAACTATCATTGAACTTATTTAGTGGTGTAAAGTAGGAAAGTAATGGATGTTGTCATTTGCTTACAATGGCGGCAGGTTAATGTACACAGCTGTACATGATGTGAAGTTTTATATGCTCATTTATTAAGATTTCAGTTAAAATTCATTCTTGCTGTTATTAGTCATAAAAGATATCATAAAGTAATGCATACCACCTACCTCTCAGTCAATGAAACGATCTCGCTGTTGCTTTGAGCCTAGTAAGGAGGAGAAAGGGACATGTAACTTTAATCATGTTAAGATAGCTAGTTTATATGAAGTTACTGAAGCTTTGGGTTAGCCAGTGTTACTGTTTAGGAGCTGACTTACATCCCTGACATCTCATAATAGTGCCTCTGCACTGAGTGCTGGGAAAACTTGAAAACATTTTTTTTATGCTTTAGTACTAATGAAACTATGTTTTGTAACTTGGAAGCAACTAAAAGAAAGATTTCATTGATATGATATTGGCACTCTAAAATTTTCTTTGTTAGTACGTCTGACTAATCTTTAAAAAGACATTTGTAAAGTATGGATGTAGTAGGAGGTTATATTATGTTTGGGCTAATACCAGTTCTGGATTTTCTACTAGCCTTAACAATTTAAGAAAGAGTGTCTGTCATCAGTGCTGATAAAGTATATATATATTTTTTTCTAGAACAAGGAAGGTGATATAACAGCCTGCTTCATGAATGGTTTTACACTTTGCAATATACGTGCCTATTCAGTAACAGGCTATATGTTGTAGCATTATAATACTGAATATTTCTAATTCTGGGAAGGAAGATCTTGTGCTGTCTTAATTATTTAATCAAGTGTTTCATTCATTATGTGCCTCATAGTCCAAATAACATACTATACATCTGTTTCATTCCTCTGCAAAACCTAAGAAATGCCACAGAAAGACTGCTGAGTTCCCGTAGTTAACATTGTAGTACACACTGAAACAGGCTGTGCCAAGTACAATGTGCTTTGGCTTTTGGTTCATAGGACATAGACAAGAGAGATTAGGTGTGTTTTGTTTTTATTTTACACCTTCTCTCTTTTCTCCTAATTTGTGCAACTCCAGACTTGGTATATAGATATATCAGGCTATCGAGACTTGTCCCCACATCAAAAGGTGATGGGGTGCATACAACCATTTAAAAATTGTTTAGAAATGTAATACAACATTTAGAGTGTCACATTTTTATGTATGTGTTTACTTGAATGTTTGGATGACTTTTTGTGATTAGCCTCATGTTGATTGCATGCCATACAAATAATCAAAATAAATCCATAAGGAATCCAGGAAGTATTACCAGCAGAAAGAGTCATCCATCCTCATTATAAATGCTTGCTAAGCTATTATCTTAAATAATGTGCAAATGTCTGGAGACCACACTTACATACAGAAATGAAGACAGCAAAAGCAGTTCAGAGGAGGACAGTAAACAGTAATACGCAGTTTTCAGTGTTAACCATATAAAACTAACATGCGCAGTCTTGAAGAAAGAGCATATTCTATAGCAGATGGACAAGATGCACTTTACAGAAACATTAAAATACCAAAAGAGAGTACTTTGAGTCAAGCGGACACCATTTTCCAAAATAAATAAACAAGTGAAAATAAAAATTAAAAAAAGATGACTGAGAACAAAGGAGTAAGAGGACACTAATAGGAAGGTTGATTCATGGTACATAGGTGGAAGTGTTTTTTCATTGAAAAGATGGTGGATGATGGATGACTGAAATATTTTTTAAGAAGATGCAGGTAAAATGTTTCATGTTATCACATGAGATGAAAAATAAGCTGTTGTTTAAGTAGAATGCATAGCTTACACATGAAGTAAGTACAGGTGAATGAACCACTTTACACCATTAAAATCTGTGCTCAAGGAAATGAAGTGGAAAAAGAGGAGTTCAAGTTACCATGAAAGGAAACAGATTTCACCTGATGACACAAATATGTTTAGTTTCTATGTTACTACTTAATGTAAGAAAACAAGTAACAGTAAATTAACTGTATTGCATTCTTTATAACCTTTATGTAATAGCTGCAATATATCAAGTATCTTGAATAGGTGACAAAAATGTCATGGTTTAATGATGAGAAATGAATATGGGAAAATGAAAACTAAAAAATGTAAAAATACATTAGATTTTTTTCTTTGCAGTAGGAAAAGACTGTGCAATGTTTGGAATTATGTGGATTTAACAAGTGCTGGAGACTGACAAAAACTAATAAAGTTGAAATTCATAGAGTTATTTTTGGTATGGCATACTGAAGGACAGTGTTGCTGAAAAGAAAAACTGCTCATAACTCAAAATTGCTAAGCAGATCTTATAAAAACAACAGAAGATCACTACTGTTGCATTGGAGCAAGCCCTACTGCATCCATTAATCCTTATATATATATATATATATATATATATATATATATACATATATATATAGATATATATACACATATATATATCTATATATATATATCTATATATATATATATATATATATATATATATATATATATATATATATATATATATATATATATATGGGTTCACTTTGTAAATTCAAAATATTGAAATGCCGAATTTCAGTATTTCAAACTTACAAAGTCGAATACTCACATTTCCGAAACCGGCAGAAGCGTGAAATTCAACATACCAAAGTACGGATATTTTGAATTTCTGCTTCTGGTGGTACGGAATGTGGATGTTTGGGTTTTATTTTGGTAAGTTTGTGTGTGTCGGTATGTTCATTAGAGGTTTAGCGTGCGTAAGTGTGTATTGTGACTGTTATGTGTGTGTTTGAGGGACTGTAAGATGTGTGTGTGTGAGTTTCATTTGTGTTACTGTTTGTGTGATCTCAGAGTTAGAATCGATAAGTGGGGGGGAGTGGGGGGCACAGGAGGGATTGCCCCCCTGGTTATATCTAGCTTAGATTAGTTTGTTTGATTGTGGGAGGGGGGGTTTGTGTATGTGTATGTGTGTACTGTATGTGTAGCGTGAGTATGGGATTTTGAATTTCCCGGTCGTGTGTTTTCGAGTTTGTGAGTTGTCGTTGGGTTTTCGGCTTTGTGTTCAGAATACTGAAATTCGAGATTTCAATATTTCGAAATTACAAAGGCGACCCATATATATATATATATATATATATATATATATATATATATATATATATATAGATATATATACTAAATCCAAGATCATACTACTTCAAAGAAAGTGCAACAGGCATTATAAAGTGTATATGTTTTGTACGCTTTTCTTTCTTCTGATATTCATCAAACCTGGACACAACTAAAGTAGTATCAGTTCAGTGAGGAAATCAATTTAGAATAAATGCAGCCTTGGGAAATTAAAGGTATCATAGTATCAAAGAAAAATCGTTTATGAGTTTCTTTCTGATTCAATGCAAGGAACACTTCTCTGGGTAAATGTTTTGCTTAAAGTCATAATAAAGTATGTAGCAATAAAATCAGTCAGAAAAATAGGATGAAATTAGATCATAGCTTGCAGGCTAATTGCCTGTGCTATAATGCCAGACCTGCTATATTTTGGATTGCTTAAGTCATAGCAGACAATGGAAGAGATAGTGAGTAGTAAATTATAATAATAAAGAAGAAAAAGAAATGGAAATATTTTATCAGAATCTGGCATTAATAATGAGTTATAAATAGATGACAATGCAGTCACTATAATGCATTGAGTTAGTTCATAAAACAATTTAATGATTCATCATAGGACGTACAAGATAAAGAAGGCAGATCAAAGTCTTATCAAGAATTAAAACTAAAAAGAGAATAATTAAAATGGTTCTAGCCAGAAGGAGTTCTTATTTAGTTAACAATGACTGTCTAAAACTGTTTAATTAAAGAGTTGGTGTATGACTAAGTAAATGGTATTAAGAAAATAAATGTAGAACGTGTAGTAGTGGGTGAGAAGATGTTTGTGTGTGTGTGTTTAAGGATTTCATATCTAGATGAAGTAAATAATAAACTGTTATTCTAGCAACTTTCTTAGTTTATATCATCAATATTTAAGTTATGTCCTGTTTTGTGGCCTTTATCCCCCATTCTTTTTGGCTTTGGCCAGATTTATTGCACTGAGAGGTTGAGAGGTATGACATACATACTCACACACACACACACACACACACACACACACACACACACACACACACACACACACATTTATATATATATATATATATATATATATATATATATATATATATATATTAAAAACACATGGTAAAAAAGGTTGCAGAGACAAAGTATTCAATAAAAACTGCAACTGTAATACCTTAAACCTCTTGTAATGCAGGCCCATGGGATATATGTAAATGACACCTTAAGGACATCAAGTGTTTCAGCTACGTGACTTCTGAATGCCCATGACTTTTTTTTTTTACTTTTTTTGTCTTTATGGTTACATAAAAACCAATAAAGTGAAACCTCACTAGCGGCAGACATAATGTTTCAGCCTTTTTATTGACATCATCAGCACAGCATAAGTGGATACTTCATCTACACTTCAGAAACACAGGGTGTTTGAACCCATCTGATGCCTCCTAAATTCCCTGTGTTTCTAAAGTACAGTTAAAGGATTCCTGTGTGTGTGTGTGTGTGTGTGTGTGTGTGTGTGTGTGTTTTGCAAAATGTCAAGGTTTTAAGCTGATAAGCATGGAATCAACAGTGTACTGTATAATGAAGGAACTGTTGCTGGCTATTGCTCATTTATGAAGATGTTAAAGAGTATAAAGCCAAGAATAGATCCATGGGGGACACTGACTGCTACAGGGAAGAACATTTAGAATTCCTTTTGCCATTTAGCATATTGCAATCTATTAGAAAGATAGCTATGAAACCATGCCAGGGAAGAATTTGTAAAGGCTTAGTTTGATACTTTTTGTAGAAGAACATTGTAAAAGATGGTGTTGAAAGCACAGGTTTAGAAAGAGGGTGGATTCTCTGCTGCCAGCATTATTATTTATTTTTACTGTAATAATGACCCCAAGAAGGGCAATGTTGGTACTGTGGTATGGTCAAAAACATTTTGAGATTGGGAGAGAGGAGTATGCTGAATAATATGGGAGACAAAGTAGATCAGTATACATTTTTCTACTAATTTGGACAAGCGAGACAGCTTAGCAATAGGAAGATATTTAATAAGTTATGTGAAGGTTCCAACTTTGTGAAGAGGTAAAATGTTGGATTATTTCTAGAGTAGTGGAAAATTGGATTCTTTGATTGATCAATTGACTAAAACAGAGAGTTGGTAGGCTATAGCTCATTCAGCAAGCTTAATTATTCAGTAGTTAAATTGTCTGGCACTAGAGTGGTAGTGAAAAGGAGTGAGTGAGGTTGAGGAGCTGGGATGGGATTTTAAGGCAGATGCAGCTGGGTTACTGAGGAGTAGAGAGGAAACTATTCGGATGAAGTGAGAGTTGAATAAGGTGGTGATGTTTAAAATGGCACTGAGATTACTTGGGGTAGGAGAACACTGGGTCAAATGTACAGGGTGTAGATGATTTATGAAATACCAGAAATATATTGGGTTGTTATAGTTTTCATCTCAGATATTTTAATAGTATTTTTGTCTAATTCTATCTAGAATGTAGTACAGTTCCTAAGGCATTTGTTTCTTTGATAGGTTTTCTGAGTTCTATAAATGGTGCAACCCTTCTAGTGCTACTAGAAAGCTAGAAGGCTCACTTGATCTGAGAAGGAAAATTAATTTACAATGTTTAGGAAAAGTCTGTTAAATACAGGTGCAGCTCTATCCAATAGAAGTTTGAGAGGTTGTGAATTGTATTGAGGTAGTAATGTTTTTGTGTGTTGGCTGATTTTTAATGGGAAAAAAGAGGAGACAGTCACTTAGTTAGTTTGCTAGGCTTTCAGAGGATGAGTTTTATTTAGAAAAGAGGTAAGAATCCAGTCAGTTTTAAATCACTTTTTACTGAGCTTGTTGCATTGTGTAAGAATACGGATTAGTTGTGTGAGAGCATATAGATTTATGGCATTGGCTGGATGGTAAGTGGAAAAAAGAGTCAATCAGTGTTGAAGTCACCCAGTTTTATTTATTTTTTCATGTAGGTTATTAGAAGATGCCCATTAGAAGAAATTTTCTGCAGTACTGATACTGTTACCTGGTGGTTTATAGGTGCCACTAAAACAATGGGTTTGTTATGATTAAGCTTGAGGTTGGAGATAAGAATTTTAGGATTATTAAATAGGATGGGTTATGAGGTGAGCAACTGAGCTGGAAATACTTTTATAGAGAAACTGCAACACCTCTTATCTTTTTATGTCTTCTATCATCTCGTATGATAGTGTAGCCTAAGGGAAGAATGTCCCCATCTTTACTGTTGTCTTTATCCAGGTCTCAGTTAGTATAATTATGTCAGGGAGTGTTTTATGTTATCTCAGCATGATTTTGTAGGATGTTGAATGGGAGGGTATGAATGATGGGTGGAGGTTTTATGCATGAAGACTGTGGGTGCAGTTTGACCAGAGTTTGGTAGAATGTCACTACACAGTGTTATTTTTAGAAAGATTTGATGACAAAGGACAGGCATTTAGTTCCGATTTTGTTTTTGCATCTTAATCTGAACATACAGAGGTTATGATGGCATATAATGGAAGTGGAGTAAAAGTTTGGAGTTATTATGGAATACAATAAATGGAGTTAGACAGAGGAATGTGTGAGTTAGCTGATTGCACTGAATGGGAATTATTTGGATGTGGGGGTGTTGGGATGTTATGTTGGCTACCAATAAACATGTTGAGGGAATGACTAATGGTGTATATACCATAATAATGAAGAGATGCTGGATAGCGGGATGTGAGAAAGATGGTTGGGTAGCAGAAATATGGATAGGGTTCTGTTGAGGGAAGGAAAAGTGTTGGAGTAGGTCAGCAGGTTATCTGAGAGTCTGGAGTATGTGAATGTGGTTGATATGACAGTGGAAAGTAATGTAGTAGGGAAGGAGGGAGGGAGTGGTAGTAAGTTTATGTTGGGTTGAATTGGTGACAGAGTGAAGAAATGGTAAGAGGGTGTTGACTACAGATTAATTTGATAACTGTAGATAGATATGTGTAGAGGTAGAGACAGTTGTATGAAAAGAAAAGAAAATAACGGCCAAAGATAATGTTTGTCCATGAGCCTTTTGATGTGCAGGTTGTAGACTTTAAATGTACAGTAAGCAGACATAGGTGGAAATTAGGTGCACAGAAATGGAGCAGAGTGAGCCTAAATATAGCAAGGGAAAACAGAGTGGGCTTATTGCAAGCCTTGGAGGTGGGCATTCATAAATAAACTGTTTCACAGAGCTTCTCAGGGTAAGTTTACGTTAAAACAAATGATAGGTTGCACTTGGCTGTTGAAAGATATAGAGGAGTTCATTTATTTAGCAGAGCTTGCTAGAAAGTACACTAAAGGGAGTTAAAAGCTGTAGTTAAATACATAAACACTACAGCTGGAAAAAATGTGAAGTTAGGGGCAGCACAGGTTACTGTTTTTCATAAGCACCAAATCTAGCTAGGAAGGTGCACAAAAAAATATGCCAAGTACAGTCACTTATATTTAAGATGCTTTTAATGCTTTAAAACACCTACACAGCTTAATCTTAGTGAATGCAGACACTATATTAGCAGTGCCTCCAAGAAGGAAAAGGAGGGACAACACTCGGCATTGGTTCCTAGTACTTGCAATTTCTTAGAGCAATATGCTGGGGCCAGAAATTTTAGACTGAGGACAAAGGTCACTATACAAAAAGAGAGGAAACAAATTAACTCATTCCTTCCAATGGAAATGTGGACGTTTGCACTGTAACTTCCAATGGGCAGAGCCTAACCTTGTGACAGAATAAAATTATGTCCTCACATGTCAAACAGATGGTTATATCTTTGGAACCGCAGATGTTATTAAAACGTGTAAATTTAGAAACTCTTCAGCACAAGCTATTTTAATACTGGTTACATTCTTTACATTCTAGGTCTTAAATGGGATTGTATAAGTCACTGTAAATACAGTAACTATGACGTTTGTAATATTCTGTTAACAGCTTACATTATGTAAGTAACCACTCAAGTTACACACATACTCTCATCAGTATTTTGTCATCCAGTTGAGAAATTTCATGTGAGGCTAATCGGTTCCATATGTGCTACTTGGTTGTCAAGATATTTGGAAAAACATGACATTTTTTATAATATAAATAAATATTCCCTGAGATTCAGTAAACTCTGTGTACAGTATTGTGAAATCCCATTTCTGGCATTCTGCACTGAAGTTGTGTATATGATCTGCAAAGGTACATGAACTGTAATGTAAAATAAACACTCAATGTAAGTGTGTGTATTGAATAAGGACACAGAAATTGTAGGAAAGAAGACAGGAGAAACAACTTAATTTACAGCAGATGGGGGCATGTCAATGGAAACAGTTGTAGCAGCAAAACCAATGAAATAATCTGGTACAGTAGAGACTGCACAGTGCAAATGTGTATTAAGGTAACATAACAATGGGGAGGATGTCTGTGTGAGATAAGCATCCATACATGAATAATGCAGAGGACATCTATCAGGGATATTATATATAATTGGGGTAGGGTGCATATTGTGAAGCTGTGCAAACTGATTTGCGTGAATATAAGTGTAATCTCAGCAGAGGTCTCCAAGCAGCAACATTACAAGATGAAAGCACAATCATAGATGATATCAGAATAATACCACCAGTGATACCATGCCTCTAACATAACATATGTGATTTAGAGTGATAAGAGATGATTCTGCAGAAGCACACTCATACAACTATTATGATACATCCACACTCTATGAGAGTAACTATGCACACTGTCCTGGCACTGTAAAATTTGCTAGAGGTGTTAAGAGGAACACTGCTACACCTGTATGTGACATTATGATAAATATGGGCAAGTTGACTGATGTGTGTGGCATAAATGTGTTTAGTGTTGTTATGTTTTTTTTTTTTTTTATTATTTGCTGTTCATTGAATCAGTTTTTCTGTTTTTTCATGAAAGTGCATTTTCAGATAAATGCACTTTTGGAAAACAGAGTTGCGAAATTACATGTGAGGCGAGGGAGACCCATACATATATATATATATATAGTGTCCACACTGTTATTGAAAGCCAATGTTATACACATCATAAGTCACGCCATCATATTCTGATCTCAGGATAATTTTACAGCACTGTACTCAAACCTCACCAGAACACTATTATAGAGTATAATGCTCACTTTTGCATGTACCTCACCAGACACATGCAGCAACTGGAGAGACCACATGGGGTACACACCAAGAAAACACAGTTTATACAAACCATGCCATGATGTATGTGGATAGACTGAAATCCATGTCACTGTAATCTGTATTGTATAGGATGAGGTGACTTCTGCCTGGCCTACAGTGCAGTCTCTGATACTGCCCTAGTGGGAATAATGCATATCCGCAAATCAGATATAGCTGATGACATCATTAGTGACTGGTGAGGAGAATAAGGCAATAACAGTGCCCCACATGCTGGTGTAAAAAGCTCTCTGTAATGTCAAGCAAGTGCACACACATGCACACTCACACACACACACACACACACACACCAGTTGAATGCAGTGAGAATAGACCCCCTACCTAAGTACACAGACTACAAAAATCTGAATTTAAGGCAGGCACCACAGCTCAAGTCTGACTTGGAGTGTCAGACAACACTTTATAGCTGATGACATCAGCAGTATCTGGTGAGGAGAATATGGCAATAAGAGTTTCCCATATGCAGGTGTAAAAGGCTCTCTGTAATGGCAAGCAAGTGTGCGCACACACACACACACACACACACACATGCACACACACACACACACACACACACACACACACACACACACACATACACACTGCAGTGAGAATAGAACCCCTACCTAAGTACACAGACTACAGAGCTCAGTACATTATTCAAGCACCATGGCACAAGTCTGACTTTTTGACAAGACTGCAGATCATCTTACAGTGGATGACATCAGCAGGGCTTGTTGGAAGGCCTGCATGAAATACTGTCAATCCATGGGATTGGAGTGGTAACTGTAGAATACATTTTTTGCTCTTCTGGCTAGTCACACACACTCTCATGCACTTGACTGTAGTGAGAACAGAACTCCCACCTATCTAGATATATAGTCACCCCTGGGCTTTCGGATATTGGCAAAGACTCTTGCTACCCCCATAGTGCCTTTTTTAGGCAAGGCTCAAAAGACAAACCCACCTCCATAGGTATCACAAGGGATAAGAAGCTAAGAGTAATGCTACTCAACACCAGAAGTCTAAACCTCAAGATGCATGCACTCAAAACTCTCCTTAGCATGGAGAACATCGATATTTGTGCAGTAACAGAAACCTGGTTCAAGGCTCCGAGAGCACCCCAGCACTACCAGGTTATACCTCATACCTTGCTTTCGGCCCCAAAATTTGGACCGAACCACAAAAGGAGTGGGAGTATCAATATTCGTCAAGGATACCCACACCTCCAGGTTGGTGGCACAGCACGAAGCATCAGAGACTATCCATGTGCAACTAACAGTGGGTAAAACTGCCTTCCAGTTTATAGCCTGCTACAGGCCACCCTCCCAAACCCAGGAACCCCACTCGGCCTTCCTGAGAACACTGGAAAATATGAAGGTCTCTCCAAACACCATTATATTGGGCGACTTCAACTACCCAAACATAGACTGGGAGGATTACTCTAGCTCCAACACCCTAGCCCAAAGGTTCCTAGAATTTATAAACTCAAATGCTATGGAACAACTTGTTACCACTCCCACAAGAGGGGAAAACATACTGGATCTGATCATCACCAATATGGGGACACTATGCTCCAGACCAGAAGTGTATCCCTCACTGGTAAGATCAGACCATAAACTAATCTCACAGGATATTCACATCCCGACTCCACCCCCTGCTCTGAAAACCACAGTGAAATACTTCTCTAAAGCAAATTTCACACTCCTCAAAACCGAGGTGGAATCCTTCACCCAGACCGCAGAATCCTTTATAAACGCATTCTATGAACACCTTCAGGAATGCATGGATCATGCAATCCCAAATAAAACCAAGATCCAATCCTCCAAAGGCAGACGTCCTGTCTGCTGGACCCCAGCCATAAACAAACTATACAATAGAAGGAGGAAGCTACTACATGATAGAGCAAAATCCCAAAAAGGGAAGGCATCTCTGATCAGTGTTAGCAAAAAACTACGGGCACTCATAAAATCGTCTAAGGCCAGCTTCGAGAGAAAAATTGAACAGGACACTAAGGATAATCACAAGGCTTTCTTTAGTTATGTTAGGAACCTGGGTGGGAATTCCCAGATATGCTCAGAATTAGTCCAAAATGACAAAAAATACACCGAACCCACAGACATTGCCAACATCCTAGCTGACAGGTTCAGCGCAAACTTCTCCCCTCCCTCCCCATCAAAAGGGCAAATATCTATCCCAGCAGAGTGCTGCCCCCCTGACATCTCAGATGCTCAGGTAAGCACTGCCCTCTCCAAAGCAAAAAACACAGCATCAATGGGACCAGATGGTGTCCCGGTCTGCGTCCTACATGAACTCCAAGAAGAGCTAAACGCAAACATAAAACTACTGTTCAATCTCAGCCTTACTACAGGATATATACCCAAAGAGTGGAGTACAGCAACAGTGGTCCCTCTCCACAAAGGAGGTGCCTCAATGGATCCTGGAAACTATCGCCCCATAAGCCTGACTAGCTTGGTCTGCAAAGCTATGGGAAGGATCATCATGGACCTCATAAATAAAAATATTGGGGACATACAGACACTGAATCCTACCCAGTTTGGCTTTGTTAAGGGCAGATCCTGCCTCTTAAACCTGGTTGATTTCTTTGAAACAGTCACCAAGACCATTGACGAGGGGAAGGTGGTCCACACAGCCTACCTGGACCTCTCAAAAGCCTTCGA
The DNA here is from genome assembly GCF_019279795.1 of Protopterus annectens. NCBI lineage: Eukaryota > Metazoa > Chordata > Ceratodontiformes > Protopteridae > Protopterus > Protopterus annectens. The sequence continues at coordinate 285,532,829 of NC_056740.1, forward strand.
TACAATACCCCACTCGGGCATTATAGATAAGCTCACCAGCTTAAATATAAACCCCTATATCACTAGATGGGTTGCAAACTGGCTCAAGGACAGAACCCACATGGTTAGAATTGCTGGAGCCATGTCAGACTCCAAACCAGTTACAAGTGGCATCCCACAAGGCTCAGTCCTGGGACCTCTCTTGTTCGGTATATATTTCTCTGAGGTACACGCCAACACGGAAGGACTGTGGCTGACCAAGTTTGCAGATGACTGCAAACTGGGCGCCATAATCGACTCTCCAGCCGACAGAAGCATCCTCCAAAAGGGCCTCATAGAAACAGACAACTGGTGCCAGAGCCATGGCCTCAAGCTAAATGCCAAAAAGTGTATAGTCATCCCCTTTGGCAAAAACAAAGTGCCCACAAATTACCACATAGGTGGTAATCCATTAAGTACAGAAGAAGTAATTAGGGACCTGGGGACCCAGGTTGATAGCAATCTCTCATTTGACAACCACGTGGCCAAAGTGGTTAGAAAAACATTTTATATAGCCCATCTAATCGTGAAGGGATTCACATCTAGATCAGGGGAGGTCATGGTGCCTCTTTACTCATCCCTCATCAGGCCCATAATTGAGTACAATGCCCCTTTTGGGATGTACTTTACCAGACACCTGCAGCAACTGGAAAGACCCCAAAAGTACCTCACCAAGAGGATCAAAGGGCTCAAACAGATGCCATATGCTGCCCAGTTAAAGAAACTCCAGCCCTACTCAGTGGCATACCATCTGCTCAGAGGCGATCTGTGCCTGACGTATAAAGCCATGTCCAACCCGGAATTAATGGACATGCTGCACCACAGAAAATCCAAATCCCATTGAGCTATGCGCTCCAGAGACTTGAACCTCAGCACTGAAATAAATAGGACATGCTGGAGGGACAGATTCATAACCCAGAGGCTCCCTTCACTCTGGATTAAAATCCCAGTCCAGGTTAGGCAGAGTCCCTCATTGACTCTCTTCAAGAGGAATCTTGATGAGTGGATGGGAGATCGTAGGTTTACCCTAGGTATCACTTCTGTGTCACTGTTAGACAGAGGCACAGTATACTAACCTCGAAAAAGGGCATAGCAAAATTAATTTAAAATGGGTGGCGAAAGCCAAACACACTCTGGCTAGGCTTATGAATGCCCTAGGGCAGATAGCCTAGTATGAACCTATGAACCTATAGACTATAGAACTCAGTACTTTATGCAAGCACCACAGCAGAAGTCTGAATTTTACAAGACTGGCATGTCAACTTATAGTGGATGACATTAGCAGGGCATGTTGGAGAGAAGAGGTTGGGAGGTCTGCATAGGTTCATAGCTTCATAGATTCATAGGAGGTTACTAGTCTAATGAGCCTATGCAATTTACTAGCATAGTTATGTGAAAACACAAGCACCTTTATTGAGCATAATTAGATAATCGTTGTTAGCAAAGCAATTTTGTGATCTGTGCCTACTGGCTCTGCCACAAGGGACATAGGTGCCTCCCCAAGGGTGAATTTGCAATCACCCATCCAGTTGTCAAGGTTGTGCTTGAATAGGGTCATTGAGGAGCACTGCTTCACATGTAGTGGGAGCCTATTAAAGAGGAGAGGCAATCACTGGGAAATATATCTGTCTCTTCAGCATGATCTGTTTATTTCATAGGCTAGGTTGAGAACTCTGGAACAAGTTACTCTTATCTCATTTGATTTGTAGATCCAGAATTTCCAGTAGGTTATGGTATGAGACTGCTCTGTAGGGCAGGTATAGGTCACCTTTCAGCAGCCTGCCTGATACTGAGTACAGTGACAAGTCTTTCAGTCTTTCCATGTATGTCACATTTTGGAGGCCCTGGACTCTCCCAGTCACAAACCTCTGTGTTTTCTCCATTTGCTGCAGGTGTCTGGTGAGGTACAGGCAGAAGGGAGCATTGTATTCAATTAGTGGTCTGATAAGGGTAGAGTACAGTAGAGCTATGACCTCCCTCGTCTTGGATGAGATGGCCTTATTTATGGCATGCACAATGTAGAATGTGTGTCTCACCACTATGGGCACATAGTGACTGAAGTGTAGATTGCTATCTACATGTGTTCCCAAGTCTCAAGCTATGTTTGAGCTTACAGGAGTACTATATATATCATAATTAGCAGGGGTACTTCATTGCCAAAGGGGACAATGAGGCATTGTTTTGCTTTAAGGTTCAGTCCATGCGTTTGCCACCAATTATTTGTCTGTGTCAGCCCCATTGGGAGACTCTATATGACTGCTTCCAGTTGACAGTCATCTGCAAACTTGGCAAGCCACAGACCATATACCTTTTCCTGGACTTCAGAGAAATAGTTTCCAGACAGTTGAGGGCCCAGCACAGATCCTTGTGGTATTCCACTGGTAAGTGGGCTAGTGGGGGAGGTGCAGCCCCTAACGTTGTGTGTGTTTTGTCAGTGAGACAGTTGGCTATCCATCTAGTAATGTATGAATTAATCCCTAGATGGGAGAGTTTCTCTTTGATACCTGAGTTCAGAGACTTCAGAGAAATAGTTTCCCGACAGCTGAGGGCCCAGCACAGTTCCTTGTGGTATTCCACTGATAAGTGGGCTAGTGGAGGAGGTGCAGCCCCTAACTTTGTGTGCATTATGTCAGTGAGACACTTGGCTGTCCATCTAGTAATATATGAATTAATCCCTAGACGGGAGAGTTTCTCTTTGATACTTGAATGTAAAAAGCCTCGGATAACTAAACATAGGTGGTATGTCATGTTATCCTTATCCAGGTCTTTGGGGTCATTATCAAATAAGTCCACTGTGTTTAATAAGCAAGAACTACCCTTGACAAAAGCAAAATGGGTCAGGACAAGTGTGCTGCAGGTCACCTATGTCCCTCTGGATAAGGTCCATACTGAGTCCATCCATAGCCTTGCAGATAAAGCTTTTAAGGCTTATGGGTTGATAGTTTTATTTCTGCATATTAATGGATTGATGTGCATTACATATCACACATCATTTGATATTAATTTCTGTAGTGTAGGTGCTATATGTGTGAAAAAGTACTGAGACACCAGGGTTGCAGTGCCTGAGTGGAGGCAAGACATGGCTGTATTGTAAATATGTGATATTACTAGATAGGGCCTTCACTTTGTTATGTTTCCAAATGTAATTTCATATCATAAACAGGAAATGGACAGTAAACAGCAGTAATACATAATAATATTTAATTTTCCTTAGTGCAGCAAGCAGCAGGTTTACATGCCAGTTGGAAATGTGTTTGTGCATGTGAGATACACATTTCTAGTACTGTCCCTGTTTGCTCGTAGTTAAGCAGTGCACAAACGTGAGCCACATTGCTAAAGTCTGAGAGTTAGTATTGAGCCTATGAAACACACCTACTACTTAACTGACTATGAGGCAGCAGGTGTAAATGCGTTGACACATTTCTTTCTAAGCCTAAGTGATATTGGGTTAGAATCTAGATGTATGCTTTAAATAGTTTTAAATAAATAGTGATAATTAATTACATTAATTCTTTATAGTACATGTGTTGCTGTGTGTTGGCGTAGTGCAGCAGGATTAAGTGGCATTGCATGGAGGTAACCACATCATTGTAATACTGCTCACCATCCCTTGGCATTGCTGCATGATGCCAAACTCCACACAGTCATAGAGGCCAAAATGTGAAGGGATCCATTACTTTTCTGCCACTTATGTGTGTTGTATGTATTTCTATTTTTAGACCAGATTATAGGTGTTAAATGGGGTAGATAGGAAAGTGGTGAAATGGAGAGCAAGCAGGAGGAAGAACAAAGGGAAAGCAATACAGGAATGTGCAGGAGTGAGGAAGGAAAGAATCATAGCTATTCATTTCTTCAACAGTAAAAACTGATCATATGTTCAGAATATTAGCTGAATTTGGACTGGCACCTCCAGAAAGAAGGATGACAACAATGTAATCATGTTGCATAGACAACTGGACCAAAACAAATGTGTCAAGACAACACGTGTGAAATGGAGAGGTATGTATGGTATGATTTTTATTTTTGTGGGACAGGTACCCATTTTTTTTAATTCAGTAAGATAGGATTGCTGGATAAGGGACACAGGTATGTATTGGTCAGGTAAGTTGAGTAGGTGAGGAAGCCAATGCAAGCAAACAAACAAGACAAGAGACAGGGTTGGGGAGGGATACAAAATGTTGGGGGACACCATGAGTGGGGTGAGGGAGAGGACAACACAGGCTCATGCCCGTCAAGCTTGAAAACAGTAAAACATGAGTTCTCACCCACTAGATTGTCACCGCTGTTCCCTTACTCCACTGGCTGCTGAAGTGCTTGATGTTTCCTCCTCCTATGGACCATGAGGGAGAGCAACCTCTCCATCTGGTGCAGGCATACACTAATGGTGTGGTGGATGACCCTACACACCAATCCTGGCATCTCCCAGCTGGTGATGAAATCACCACCTCTGCCACTGCTCCCAGAGGGTACCACTGCACCAGCTTCCAGGGCAGTACTAGATGAGGGCACAGTTACTGGAGGGGCAGCAGAGGCAGTGCTGCCAGGGTGGTTCCCAGACATGCCAGGCATCAGTGTTGGTCCCAGTGGAGTGGGGGTAGGCTGATCCACTGGGGCTGGCCTACCTCACTGTCCTTTGTAGCATTTAGTGATGTGATAACCATGGTTTACATGGAGACATTTTGACAACACAAAATAAAAATAAAATTATAATGTATAATAAAATTATAAAACAAAATAAAAAAAGAGGGATAAGGGTTGTGGTGAGAGAAAAAAAAGAGACAAATCAGTACCATCATATGTGACATACAGTGCATTAATACAATTGTACAACTCTTTCATCTGAAGTATTACATTTAAGTATATGTCCTAAAAGATACACAATATACTACAGATTGCTGAAAGTAATTCTTGAAATGTGTATATATTGCACATACGCGTGTTCCAATTATACAGATTACAGTTTACAGCAGGACATTTGTGTCACTGGCATAGAGTTTTTAATTTAATGTAAATATTATAGAAGAAATAACATCACTGTATAGTTGAGAATCATAGTATTTGAACCCAAAACCTCTGACTACAGTCTAATATTGCAATCCTATAACTGGTATGTGTTACAGACTAATACATGCATACTTGCTTTTACATTTGGGATATGCATGCTCAATTTGATACAACTCTATAAAGGACCAGAAAAGCTATCTTTAACTTTTAAATTAAAAAAACTTCTTGAACAGTGCTAAACAGAATTAACTGAATGTATCCAGTTTTAATTTTTGGCTGTCTGATTCCTGTCTGCTGGAGTTCAATGGCTGCAGCTGCTGGGGAATCTTGCTAATCGCCACAGAATGCCACTAAGGGGAGCTGAGTGATGAAACACAAAAATTGCAACAGTGTATTGTTTTTGACCTTTGCCCTTTTACAAATGTCTTGTTTTCAGGTGTTCTGTATGTGTTCTGTCTGCTTCTTGGGTGGGCCACTAGTCCAGTTTGTGCAAGGCTGCGCTTCGTGCAAACTATACAAGCACAGCCAAACCTGACATTCATTTTCTCTGGTTCCCATGTTTGTGCTAAGCCATGTATTGTGCAAACACTGCCCCCCCCCAAAAAAAAAAGAAAAAGAAAAAAAGGAAAAGTAGTTGAAATGAGGAAAAGCAATCTATCACATACACCCTACAAAATATTAGTACACCTGAGATAATTCTACATATGTCTGGATTTGAACTCTTGAACTTTCAGAACACAGTAAGGGGGCCTCATCCCTCTTTGCCAAACAAATACCTTGCATCAAGGAACTGAAATCATTCTGCATACAACCAACTGCAACATCACCTACAGCTATATGACAGGTTTACAATGAATTCCCCAAATGCCAGGCAGTTGAATGGCCAATGTGCAAAATCACAGTTTCCAAGGAGCAGGAAATCAAACCAAAAGTGGTTCACCATGTTTAGTCAAGTTGCATGGTGCACTCAACCTTTTGACAAGTGATGTGCCGGGACTGTGGAGGGAGGTCACGCTTCAGCGAAGAATAGGGAAGTAGCCCATTTCCTCACTGTAGTGTGATGTCGGAGTTGGTATATTTAATGTGCAGGGGTGTGGGGTGTGTAGCCCCCCCACATGGGGGGGTGCAGGGGGGCATAGCCCCCCCTGAAAAATTGTAGGGTTAAACTAACTACTATATCTGGAAGAGGGGAATGTCAAAAATATCAAATGCACTTTCTCATGCAAACCATTTTTGTCATTTTGCTCTTCCTCATTAATGGAAATCAATATTATTAATTGGTTTTGTGATCATTTGACATAACCCTATTCAACCATGCCATAGTAAACCATATGACATGTTATAAGTGTTATTTGTACATTTATTAATTTTGGAAATTTTGGATTTAGTGCACACAAGCATTTATGAGTATTGATCCAAATATGCAGCTCTGTTTTACCTCTCTGTGATTAATGCTCATTCTTTTCTTATCTGACCAATTATCTGAGACATGCAGTCTGTAAGCCATTGTATATCACTGTCCTTAAAATGTGTGAGGATATTAAACAGCAACATAACATGCAGTTGCCAGCAAATGAAGGCGAGGTTGGATGCTAATGAACAGAACCTGTGAACTGTCTGCTGCATAATTACATTTCCAACCTTGACAAAAATTACATCTAACACTTTGTAAGTCTAACCTGACACACCCACTAGATGTAGGGCAGTCTACATTGCTGATGTGTTTTCCTTCTCCCTACCAATAATCATTCACAGTTGCAATCCATTAAAAACAAACACTGATGGAGTGCCTGCACTATGTTTACTTCTGCTACATTTATTTATTTTACATTTGTTGACCAGGAGAGTTCAACTGGATTACAAGTCCATTTTCAGTGGAGGTCTGGGGAGAAAAGCTTCAAGAGAACAATTTTTTACAAAACCTATTTTTAAGGACAGACTTTTGACATACAATTTCCATAGAACAGACTTTGACATACATATTAACTAACAGATATGATACATTCGTTCTCTACAATATAATATTAAATTTTAGAAGATATTCCTAAGTTTAGGATTTCTGTCATAGATTTACTATCAGAGTAAAAGCAGAGAGACATAGAATAAGGCTCTGAGAGAGCAGATGATGCTCGCTATAGTTGAGAAGGATAACAAATTGATTCACTATATGTCTTTGCCTGGTTTTAGTTGAGAAGGATAACAAATTGATTTACAATATGTCTTCTCCTGGTTTTAGTTGCTTATGGAGAGCTCAACATTGCTGGGGTAGTTTTCCCTAACTCCTGGAGAGATGGGATGAGCAGTAGATTAACAGTCCTAAGTGGGTACAGTACTATGATTGGTTGGCTTAGCAGAGTTATTTAAGTTAGGTGAAGTGTTCTAATGGAGACATTAGCCAGGGGGGGGTACAGGAGCACAGTCGATTATTCAAAAAGTGAGTTTTAACAAGTTTCTTGAACTGTGATAGGGATTTGTTGTCAGTTACGTAGGCAGGAAGGGAGTTCCAGGTTTTTAAAGTCAACCACGAAAATAGTGAAAATAGTTAAAATTTTTTGTAATATGTTGAAATACATACTAAAAAACCAAAAGATGTTAAAAAATACACCATGACCATTATCTAAAAAATAACGGTGAAACTGACCGTACAAATTAATAAATTTTAACTATTTTCACAACCAAAGATGTACTTTTTTGTATATTATGGTTGTCATTATTTATGTAGTATATCTTGTGAGTTGGGTTAGGTTTAGTTTTTAGGGCAAACAGTAGGTTTTACCAGTCATTATCTTTCATTATTGTGGTTAACAGTTTAGTGTAGTTATCTAATCAGTTAATTGATTAATTGTTGTTAGTATTTATTGTGCTGAATTCCAACACTCTGAAGAAGTCCACAGGACGAAACCTAGGTCAGTGTTGGAGATTTGTGTTCGTGCCTTGTTGTTCAATAAACTTATTGGTGGAGATTCGTGTCTTCGTGGTTGACTTTACAGCTGTTCTGGTTTTTGGTTTGTTAGTTCCAGGTTTTTGCTATACAGTGGCTGTAGACAGACTTACCAGCTTCATTGTTATATTTGGTTACTTTGAGGAGGTTTTGTGTGCTAGACCTCAAGGGCCCGGTGGTTGTATAGGGTTGCAAAAGATTTTGTAGGGCTGGGGTGTTTTCAGAGTTATGTATTATTTTGTGGGCTAGTGATAGTTGATTGAGTTGAAGTAGTAGTGGTAGTTCTAGCCAGTTTAGTTTTTTTAGGCATTCACAGTGATGTGTTCTGATGGGAGAGGCTGTAGCAAATTTTATTATAACAACTATCAAGTTTGTTTAGGTCAGATTTGCAGAGATTTGTAAGCACGGGGGAGGCATAAAGTAGGGTGGATAGTAGGTGAGTCCTCGCTATTGTAGTTTTGGAGTGGTCAGTGAGGATTTTTTTATGGCGATACAGTAGGTCAAGTTTTTTATGTACTTTTTTATGGTTATAGAAATATGCAGGTCAAATCTAAGGTGATTATCTATTTCAACCCCTAAGAGTTTGGTATGATTTGTGGGGGTGACTGTGGTCTTGTTAAAGGAGGAAATGAAGAACGAATCAGTGGGAGGTGTGGCTCTGTGGGAGCTAAAGAGTACTAGCTTTGTTTTACTTGGGTTCAGAATGAGCCTTTGGTTTGCAATTCAAGTTTCTGCTAGGGAAAAGCATTCTTGTATTAGGGAGTGAAGGATGTCAATTGATTTGGCTGCACATATTATGGTGGTATCATCTGCATATTGTATTATTGAGGCTTTAGGAATACTGTTTGGGAGCTGATTGGTGAAGAGGGTAAAAAGAAGTGGCCCCAGGATGGAGCCTTGGGGTACTCCTAGGGAGACTGGTAGGGAGAGGGAGAGTTGGTTTTGCTACATAGCTTGTTTCCTTCCCTCTAGATAGTTTTTGAACCAGGAGATGGCAGGGGTGATAAGGTTTAGAGTTGCTAGTGAAAGAAGGAGTTTATTGTGGTTAACCATATCGAATGCTTTGGACAAGTCAAGGAAGGTGGCAGATACAAGGAGTCCATTGTTTCTGTGACTATTGACAATGTTGGTGAAGTCTGTTAGTGAGGTGGAGGTGCTATGGAAGGGTCTAAAGCCATGTTGTTGTGCTGCTATTAGATTATTTTCTGGGAGATATTTCATTAGTTGCTTGTGTATTACCCACTCTAAAATTTTAGATAAAGGGGGTAGTATGGCTATAGGGTTGTAGTTACTGAGTTCCAGGGAGGTTCCCCCTTTATGTAGAGGGATGATATGTGATATTTTCCATAGCTTGGGTACTATACATTCAGAGATGGATCTGTTAATTAGGATGGAGACAGGATATGATATGGCTTCAGCAGCCAGGAGGAGGTATTCAGTGGGTAATTTATCTGCGGCTAGAGACATTGGTTTGAGCTTGCAGAGTAGTTTTTCAATGGATTTGGTTGGTTCTGGGTGGAAGCTGAACTTGGGGCAATTGTTAGCTGGGGGTGGGGGAGGATTTGCAGGGGGTGGGGATGTTGTCATAGGGTTGGTTGTTTGCAAGGGTCTAGATGGTTTCTGTAAATTATTTATTAAATTGAGTGGGGATGTCTTCTTGGTTATCTATTTTTGGGGTTGGGGTAGTTGTTTTACCTGGTTGTGGAATAGAGTTAATTGCTGCCCAAAATATTTGTGGGTTGTTCCTGTGCTTATCCTGTAACTTTTGGTAGTAAGATGTTTTGTCTGTTTTGGAGAGTTTTTTGGCTTTGTTACATAGTTCAAAGTATATTTGTTTGTTCAATTGGGATTTACTGTTGAGATTGGTTCAGGCCTTTTTTCTTTTTTAAGGAGGGATTTTGTGTCTGGGGTTAACCAGGGAGCATATTTAGTTTTAATTCTTGTTGTTCTGGAGGGGGCGTGATGGTTAAGGGTGTTTAAGAAGGTAATATTGAAATATATTACAGCTTCATCAAGAGGTAGGTTTTTCAGGGGGGTCCAGTTGCACATTTTTAAGTCGTTTATAAAGCTGGAGCAGTTAAAGTATTTATTGTTTCTAATTAGGCATGTAGATATTTAGGTCAGTTGTGGTGATTTTGATCTGAGTAAGAAGGTGGCTTGGTGGTCACTCAGGGTGTCTGGCAGACACCCAGCTAGGGATATCAGTGATGGGTGGGAAACGAGTATCCAATCTAGAGTAGATTGGTGATACATGGTATATATGGTAGTACATGGAGCCAAGTATTTGGGATTCAGCAATTCTGATTAGTTCATACCTCATTTGCATCTTCACCATGTTGACAGCCCTGAATGTACACCATAAAAAGACAACCATGTAGCTAGGCAGTTAGGGAAACTGAAGGTAAGGAGACTTGTTTATGTGGAGAATACAGAAAAGAGGCTATTACTTTGGGACATATCTGCATAGAGGACTATTGAACTTCATAAGGTATGCTTGCATTTTGTCAGCTATATACGGCATATGCTGAAATGTAATTAAGAAAAATCTATTTAATAGTTTTGTTTAATATATATATATATATATATATATATATATATATATATATATAGATTAGCAAAAGATTCACTTTTATCTATATGTATTATTCAAAAAGGCAAACAAACTGTGGAAAACAAAAAGGAACCAAGGAATAGCGTATCACAAAGTCCGTATTCTGATCGTGCAATATATAACTTAAACGAAATCAAAGTCCAGATGAAGCAACAGTTATTTGAAATAATGATGTTAGAACTTTTATTAAACCAAAAGAAAGCACTTTCGGAGAGATTAGTATCTCCCCTTCTTCAGACAAAAATAAAACATCCACTTGTGATAACTGCCCCATTAAATAGGGTGTAAGTTATCCAATTAACAAATTGCCTTTTCAATTAAAGTGCATACCTTCACAGTTTGCTTAAATGTTAAAGGCATCAGAAACTATTATTTAAAAACCAGTCCACATTGTTACCACATTCTTATTACCTAAAAATACAGTTCTAAGTCACCCCTTCATATAATCTAAATACATAACCATTTTAAATGCAGACATTAATCAATATGTTTATGCTAACCATTATACAAATAAATAAGTAAACCTAAGAAATATATATTAAAAAATACTAAAAAGCAAGTAAGCCCTAAAAAACTCTTTAACATAAAAACCCTTGTCTCTTAATATTGTTGTATTATTAATAATACATAACGGGTTTCCTTTAAAAACCTATATTATGTCACCAACATCGTGAACTTGTTAGTCCATCTCCATTCCAACCTTTAGTTAGTTAATATTCAGTTTCATTAGATATAATTAAAATTAAAACTGAATTTGAAACTGTTGTATTCAACTAATGGTGCTAAAAACTAACTTCTTTGTTAAGAACCATTAGTGATCACCTTGGACCAAGAATAAAACAAGCTGATGTGAGAATTCCCAATGTAAATGTTAACAATAGTCAACTTATTTAAAAATTATTTTAAAAAGGGGATATTACTATATTTTATATAACCACATTTTCATTCCAATGTTAAGCTGTTTCCAAAGCAACACCTTATCGCTTAAGTGTTAGAAGCTTCAAAATACAAGTGAGTGATATAGCTTCATTCAAACCCGGATAGGTGTGTGCGGCCGTCCTTAATTGCCAAAGCAATTCTTCTTTTTCTAGCATAAGTTGCCATGGTCCTAAACTAGCTTGTGCCTTAACTTGCTTTAAAACAGAAAAGTTAAAAAAGTGGTCATTATTCTGAATAATGTGATACGCTAATGCGTTGTTCATGTCCCTCTTAGAGATGGCATATAGGTGTTCATACATTCTTTTGTGCAATGCCCTTTCCGTCTTTCCTATGTAAAAAGCAGGGCATCGCCCACAAATTGCTGCATAAACAACTGCCCTAGAGGAACAAGAAAAATTGCCAAATAACCTATATTTTACATTGTTTATTATGAATAATGGTTAGCATAAACATATTGATTAATGTCTGCATTTAAAATGGTTATGTATTTAGATTATATGAAGGGGTGACTTAGAACTGTATTTTTAGGTAATAAGAATGTGGTAACAATGTGGACTGGTTTTTAAATAATAGTTTCTGATGCCTTTAACATTTAAGCAAACTGTGAAGGTATGCACTTTAATTGAAAAGGCAATTTGTTAATTGGATAACTTACACCCTATTTAATGGGGCAGTTATCACAAGTGGATGTTTTATTTTTGTCTGAAGAAGGGGAGATACTAATCTCTCCGAAAGTGCTTTCTTTTGGTTTAATAAAAGTTCTAACATCATTATTTCAAATAACTGTTGCTTCATCTGGACTTTGATTTCGTTTAAGTTATATATTGCACGATCAGAATACGGACTTTATCTATATGTATTAGTTAGAAGTATACTGGTGGCATGGGCATGTTTGGCAGAGCATTTCACAGGTATACATGATTGGCAATAACTTAACATTGAATGGTCTGTGTTAAATCTGTAGACATGTTTCAGGGACAGTTCATTCAGTAGCACTTTTAGCATTTCAAAGATGGTTTGTTAGCAAAATGTGTCATTTGCCTCTTTTTTGGGGGGAGGGGGAGCATATCTGCATTTCTGTTATGGTACAAACAAGAATATGTTGCTATTGTTACTCTCCTTTTTGCATCAAGCCTGTTGTTCATATTTCAGATCTATGCACTGTTTTATGTTTCTCCAGTGGGTAATACTGAAATACTTCCTTTTCTGTTTTATCTGGGAACAGTCATTTTATAGTTATGTGATACTTATGTGTATTATCCTTCTGTTGTTTTTCAGGGCACCTAGGAATATTACTTACCTTGTAAATCCATCAGTTGCAACAGTTTTGGTTCAGGGCTGACTCTGTCTGATGCAAGCAGTAAACAGCCAATACATGTGTAGACTCCTTCACATGGCTCTATTCCAATAGATTTCAGAATTTGCAGGGAAAACCAGCACTGAGTCTACACAGTTGGTTTACATCTTGTTGAATGGCTTCTCCATCTTGGATTGGTTGATTAGCATACCATTCAGGTGCTTATGCTGTAATTTGCATTTCACTGCGTTTACCTTGTTTGTGCAGCTGTGTAGTGTGTAGAGACACTTACTGACTCCAAAACAGTGCACTATCATGTGCATGTCACGTGGTGGAAATGGACCATATAGGCTTTATTGAATCTGGTCGATAATGGGAATAATAATTAATATCTCTTTACTAGCATATATTTGCCATTCTGTAAGCCTTAAAATATATTTCTAATACTTTGAATGCAACATGGTACTGGAATTATTAATTCAAATGTGAACAAGCAATATTTGATACTTAGAGGCATCAGTAGGTTATAACTGCAGAAGCACCTGGAGGCATCATTCAGCTATAATGAGTTAAAGGGTAGGTTATCCAACTTGTGAAGGTGGAATTAAAGACAGAATGAGCTAAAACTGCTGCATCAGGTAAAAGACAAAACAATTAAGTTTTGAAGATATGGACACAATGTAGTCTTCATATTATGAATAGGAGAGAAGGTAAACAAAAATTTACATGAAAATAGCTCCTGGAATAAGGCATCTGCCCTCCTTGATCCAGAATACATGTAGCGACTTAAGAAAACAAAGAAAACACCATCTACAAGCAATCAAGCATACTGGAAGCAGGGTAACTGCTCTTGCTAGGAGTTTGATTTATAAGGTAGCAACTACTTTGCATTGACCAAGAATTTATATTCTTCATGTCCTGCTTTTGTTGTATTTTCACTCATTCTGAGGAGAGGTTAGTGTTATGTATCATTGTACTGGTAAGGAAGGTATGCCAAAAATGATTTATTTAAAAAAATTTAAAAGAAGGGAAGGCAGAAATGACCCTTGCACTACTCCATGAGTGACGAGTACAGAGGTTGAAAGAGATCAGCTAATATTAACTTCAATGTCTTATTAGTTAAATCAGCCTGTTGCTTTTTCGCTTACATCATTGCAAGATCTTTTTAAATCAAAAGCCTTAGGATATGTCAAAAATATTGCTCATGTTAGTTTTACCTTTATCCATACCTAAAAAGAAGTCATGTGTAAGGTTTCAAATAGTTGCCACAGCTCTCCTACCTATCCAGAAGGAAGAGAAAAGTCTATATTGTTTTATATAGGCAAAGAGTTGGTCAATAAATCAGTCGGTTAAAGCTGATTTTTTTTTAGGATTGTTCCTTAAAGTGATAGAACTGAAATTTGTGTAAAATCTAATCCAACTGCTGGGGTATGTACTCCAGGAAATGACTTGGTTATTGTTATTTATTTTTTTACATTATTGGCATAATGTTTTGGGATGTAACTCATTTAACAATGTTATAGAGAGGAGTTCCTAGGTAAATCTTCACATAAAAAATGAACCAGTGATGTAGATATTCAGCTCCAGTGAGGGCATCTTCAGGAATCTCTTCCAGTAGATGCTCAGTACCTTTTCTTATTCTGCGGTGAAACTAGAAGTGTAGTGTATATGACGTAAGGGTCATGAAAAATAAATACAAATGGTCATCTACTACTTTCTCCACAAAGGTATGTATTCTTCAACTGTTATCATGTTGCTAGGAATTTTTCATGAACATTTAGAGTCCATTTTCTTACTCCTAATTCTCAAATGTACTTCATATAAGAACATAGTGTAAAGCATGCATATACATTTCAAAATTATCAGTAGGGCACCTCTTGGTGTCTACATGCTCCCCAGAGCTATATTATGGCAACCCCATAAGAGACATTTTTTAAATATTCCCTATTAGCTGAAGTCTTTGAGCTCTAATGAAAAATTGTACATCCCCTGACACACCATAAACACAAGTCAGTAGCTTTGCATTAAGCAGTAGCTAAAGGATGCTGAAAGCATTTGCCAATGATCTTATTAGGCAGATGAATTTGTGGAACATACAGGCCACTGGTCCTAATATCCTTTAATAAAATTAGAACGAGAATAATCCTTCACAGAAATAGCTAAATAAATAAAGATAAAGCAGAAAGGCCAACATGATGTGGAATTTTGGCAGTTTTGCCAGAGACTTTGCTGACCATTGAGCCTATTGTATTCCCATTCATTCCCATCCTGGGTATTTTCCAGTGAGGGAAACATCTAGTGGGGGATGCCAGCATACAGACCCCCTTAACAATGATTGTTTGATCACCAATGTTCTGGAAATGAAGGCATATTTTGGATGCCCCTAGCCACCTCCAATGAGTAGAGGACAAGTTTCCCATGATACCATGGGAGCTCTGTGCTCTCCATGTAAGAGTGCATGCTCCTACACATGTGAAAAGAGGGTACCACATTCACTGTATGCTGGGTAAAAGTCTGTCCCCATGCTATTCTTTGAATTTCTTTCCCTCCTCTGAAGGATTGTGCCATTGCCCCCCTCTTGTCCAAGAACAGGTATAAGCTAAGCCTAGTTCACCTCTGACCACCTTGGTTGCTGTCAGGGCTCTCCTCCTTTATGCTAATGCAGCTGGATAATCTTGCAACATTTAAAGTAACCCAGTAATAACTAAAAGAATATCCAAAAGAAGGCAACCTGTTTAACAACATGGTAGAATTCTATAAAAAAAGAAAGTAATTTACAAACATAACGATAAACTGATCAACTAAATTTTTTATGAATTTTTGGAATGCAATAAAAAGGGACATGTGGATCCTGACCGACTAGTTTATATTATCTTTTTTTTTGTTTGGAAAAATATTTAAGTCTCACACCTTGTTCTGTCAACCAGCCAAAACCTCAGACCGCATTGTATTATTCCTTTTCAGTACATTGTTGATAAATACTGCTGTCAGTCAAATGTCTGATGCACAAGTAACTGCCCTGCTTCATGCCACTAGTACGTACGTCCACAGAACAAAATGGAATATTTTCAATTCACAAGGCATGCAAATAGCCTGAGTTTCAGTTGCAATGTAGATATGCCTCAAGAATATGGAGAACTTACAAAGAGGCTTCATTAAAAATGGTTACCAAGAAAGACTTGTTCAAAGCCTCTTCCAACCTATCATATTACTAAAAAAGAGTAAAACCAACACTGTTCCCTTACCTCCCAAAACCAACACTGTTCCCTTACCTCCCAAAACCAACACTGTTCCCTTACCTTCCAAAACCAACACTGTTCCCTTACCTCCCAAAACCAATACTGTTCCCTTACCTCCCAAAACCAATACTGTTCCCTTACCTCCCAAAACCAACACTGTTCCCTTACCTCCCAGTAACTACTGCAAGGCCAGCACTCAGAATGAAGACTGATTAAACAGAACATAATATTACCATTCTCATGTCTCTGATGAGCTAAAACACATTGTTAAAAGAAAACTGGAGTATATTTTAAGGTAACAAATGTTCCTTATAAAACCCTGGACTCAGAACCTGCATTCACATATAGAAGAGGCAGGAATATAAAGGAGTGGCAAGAAGCACCATGAAGGAGGTATCAGCTGTAACACTGAACACAATCCCATGTCCCCCCACCCCACACACACTCACACCCACAAAACATGTCAGAAAGCATTAGAAGTCTAAGGAAAAGCAAATAATTGGAACTAAATAAAAAATGACATGAGACAACAGCATGGAGTAAGCAACAATTGTAAAGTGGGGTGTGCATTCTAAATATCCGTTATTTAACAGTTAGTGATAGACCACTTGAACGGAACCCTTTTATGTCTCTCTCTCTCTGTCTCATTCTATCGATATATGAGTATATTTCTTTTCATTGAATGCATACTTGGTTGAATCACAACTTGTTGAAAAAAATTCACTGACTACACGTTTGTCTGCTATATGCTTTTCACAGAAAATTTAAACTACAGCAACTACTCCGTTAAAATTATACTTTGCAGAGAGGAGGGAAACCCCTTTATAACCTACACTTCCCTTACTTAAATATACTAACTCAAGGGACTCACAACCACAAAGAAAAACACCAGACAAATATAATCACTGCTGGTATACAAACTCTTAAATATGTGGATACAAAATGACACTGACTGTAACCTTAAACCATTCTCAAAATGCACAGATACGCATAAGAAAATATCCCTTTTCATAATACTGTTAAATCCATTTCAGTGGTGTACCATTGTCACTTCTATCTCCAAAAAAACAAAAAAAAAACAAAAGGCCCTAATATTAAAAAAAGGATCCCATTACTTCAAACTTGCTGCCTGAATCAATCAGACTGTAACTTTCCTAAGCATAAAAAATTAAGGAACCACTTACAATATCGGTATAGATGCAGCTGCTCCACAGACATTGGTAAACAACCATTAAATTAAAATAACCACAGACTAAAACACTGTAGTCATTATGTAAGCAATAATATCTGACAGAGTGTGCAATACAGGAAAAATCAGATCACCAGCAGTTGCTGAGATACATTACAAAGAGGCCTCTCCACCCCTGGAAAGTTCATTGTTTTCCTCTAATGTCCACCCTGTAGGGCATTAGTACGCATAGCACACTGTCTCTGACTTTCATTTTTTTTTTTTTTTTTAGATTTTATTGTATTTTTAAGTATGGTTTTTGGGTTTACTATCATTTTTATGATGACATGCTGTCGGCAGTTATGCTGCTGAAAATCAGAATGTCATTCAGAAAAGGAATAATGGTGTGGATAGTCGAATACACTTATGCGAATGCAGTAGTACATTCGCATAAGTGTGTTCGACTATATGTACAAGATCGCGATGCAGTGGGTTTTGGAAATTCATCCATATCCCCACTGTAGTGCGATTGCGGAGTTGGACTAAATTAGTAGCAGGGGGCATGGGGGTACAAGGAGGCTTGCTCCCCTGCAAAAACGTGATATGTCATATAGGAGTTTGATTTACATCAGCACCTATATGGCAATCCCATCACATTTTCGGCGACAATGTCGACTCAAATGTGCCGATCATTTGAGGCAACATTGTGTATGCTCAAAATGCTTCATTTTGGTTTAACTTTTCATTATTTCGAACAGCAAATATTTTGCAGTTTGAACTAATGATAGTAAACCTGGTTTTGTTTGCTTCTTAAGGAAAATCCCCTTTTAGTAGAAATTTTCATATAATGTAGTTTTACAAATGGTTACAAAATAGTTAGTAAATATACATATTTGACTGTAGATTTGCAATTCCGAAGGTGTGTGTGTGTGTGTGTGTGTGTGTGTGTGTGTGTGTGTGTGTGTGTGTGTGTGTGTGTGTGTGTGTGTGTGTGTGTGTATGCCTCAGAGTGGGACAGTATGTCTTTGTCTCTGTTCTTATTTGTGTGAGTGTGTATCTATGTATTTATATCTGTGTTTGTATATGTGAATGTAGATATTATTAAATACTTTCCAGAACTTTTATACTTTTGGATATACAATACTTCCTCAAGTAACAATTATATCTCCTATAGCAGCTTTTAAACTTTAGAAATAGGAGCTATATCAGAGCAAAAATATAATGTTTGTATTGTATATGTATCTACATATATTTATTGATTTAAATCTGTTTTCTGTGTAAGTGCACAGGTATTAGGATCATTTTCAGTCAAGACCCATCCCTTAGGTATGGCAACACCCAAGGATTAAACTATTACATTTACAAGTGACCATAATTCAGAATTAAAGAGTATGTGATCCAGAAATAGTTATACGGGAATAACAATGTATGAATAGAAAAAATACAATGACAAGACAGAAAAGTGAAACATCATGCATCAGTTACATATAACAAGTATAGAGATCAGTTAAAATGAATTATACTCATATTTTCAATGTCATTATAGCATATTCTTACTGGAGTAACCATACCAAGCCTTTAAGTTACATTTCCAGTAGGGTGGAACTGAGAAAAGGACATACAGAGCATACCTCTCAAATGGCCCTGATTTTGCCTCATAGTTTTACTCTGTCCCTTGTAAAATGTTTGATTTATGGTGAATCTCTAAGGAATAGAGCAATACAGTCAAAAAATCATGCCAGATATTACAGTTTCAAAGTTAAACTTCTTATTGCTCATAAAAATGAATCTTGATGAAAAATCTCATGTTATATTAAGTTTTTTAAGTGAATTAGAGCAATATTTTAAAATGTCTACAGAATACGAACCTCAAGATCCCAACTGCTGCCCAGTGATACAAACAGCAGAAATAAATAAATCCAATTATCGGAGCAGCTATGGCAGAGTGTTAACCAGTTCTAGACAAATTTGCTAAACAATTCCAGATAATAATCCACACGTATTTCTTCCAATGCGGTCACTTTTTAAAAGCAGGTAGGTAAGCACTTTCACAAACATCGGTATCTAGCCCAATGCATTCTCTGTAAAGCATTCTATGTGGGTAAAACCAATAGGCGGCTAAGAGACCGCATCAGATCATATGTACTGTTTAAAAAGAAGACAGAATTGCTGATATCACTTAACAAAGTCCGGAGTCTTACATCCTTCACATCTTCCCTTCTACTTATAATATCATCCACAATTCTTGATATCCCTTCCCTTTTATACCATATGTAATTTCTTCCATATTATCCCTCATTTTTCCTTCCGTTCTCCTCTATATTATTCTCATAAAAATATAATGTGTGTTATTTGGTGCGATGGGTCTCCATTTTTTATTTCATTCTTCTCATTTTTTATTCCACATAAATTTTAATGTGCCACTACATAACTCTTCACAAACAAGCCCTTCCTTCAACCACTCATTCAGTACATTTACAAAACTCTTTCTTTGACAATCCTGATACTGAACAAACATTTACTTTTCTAAGTACTTCATTCAATTCACTAACACCAATTTCTTTTTCATATTCTTCCTTAACTCATTCTGGATTTCGTTATGGTCCATTCCCTCTTTTATTTTCCTTCTTTTTACTCTTATCTGTATTTTCCTCATGCTATACTACAATACTTGTAATTTGCTCTTGTGTTCTTTCAGCCTCTCATTTTGCATTTTTCATTTCCCTCATTAAGCTAATATTCTCCTTTACTTGTTTGTTTGTTTCTTTTGGCTTTTCCCGGTTAGGGGTCGCCACAGCGGAACTCTGGTCCGTTAATGATTGGCAGTACATTTTGACGTGCTGGCTTGCCAGGCCTAATGCACAACCTTCAACAAAGGAACGCCCA
This sequence comes from Protopterus annectens, assembly GCF_019279795.1. Lineage (NCBI taxonomy): Eukaryota > Metazoa > Chordata > Ceratodontiformes > Protopteridae > Protopterus > Protopterus annectens. The sequence continues at coordinate 285,552,932 of NC_056740.1, forward strand.
TTCACGCATGTCACCACACAGAAGACGCTCTAACTGAGAATCGAATGGGCAACGTCTAACTGTGAGGCAACAACGCTACCGCAGCACCACCACCGCAGTATAATATTCTTCTTTACTATTATACCAAAATATGCAGATACCTCCTGCCTTCACCCTTGTAAATAATATATCTGCCTAAACAGTAATGCCTTCATTTTTTCTCGGTTTCTTTTATATATTTTCTTTTCCATATCATAATACTCTTTCATATTATTCTCTAAATTCTCTAATACATTTCTATACATTTTGCCATACATCCCTTTCTCTTCCCTCTGTACATCATCTTCCTATTGAAGAAAAAACATTTTTATATTTCTTTTTTAAATTCAATCCACCATTCAGAACAGTTTTTATAGAAGTCATCCATGGTTATATGATCCTTCCATAACTACAGTACTTCCCACTCTCTAATTTCATCTCATAATTTCTTATTTATTCTTTTTATTTCCTGTCCTATTTTAATATATTCCCTTTCTTCCACCACCTCGTGCATATTGCTAAATGGTCTGAAAAAAATGTCACAACTAACTCACCATCTACTACCCCCAGTTTCAGATCCAAGTGTCCGACTTCTGCAAATCCATTGACTTTTGTTCCACACAGCTAATTTACCACATTTTATTATTTCCTGTATTTCTTACTTCTTTCCCTTTCTTTTTAAATTTTCCCCCTAAATCACAATTAAAGCCATGCCAAAAAATGTTTGTTCCTAAGTTCCATATTGTATTTCTACATCACAATGTTTCTGTTTGTAGTCTTTCTTTACTTGTCAGGAGTCTTACATCCTTTACAGAACAAAATCCACATTGTATTTAACACATCATTCCAGTATCTGTATCCTTCTAATAGTGTTAATAATACTGTTCACATTTACTGAAAGTACTCTAAAATTGTCACTTTTCCTTCCTTTTAAGTTTATGAAACCTATTTTTACATTTTCATTTTCTTATGTTTATTCTTTCTGTAATTGCATATTTTTTCCTGGGTTTATGTACAAATAATCCTTGATTCTCAGAATCAGATTTTTCACTGGCTAGAACTTAAAAATTAATTGATATTAATTCTTTCCCATATGCACTCTCCTCGTTTTTCCTCTCCACACTTTTCATCTGAAATTTCTTCTTCACCTAGTTTACCCTTTCCATCAGCTTCTTGTTGTCCTTCCCCATAAATGTTTTCTCCTCTTTTACCTTCTTTTTCTTTATTTATTGTTTATTGCTGACAACTCAACATAAAGTGTCCCTTTTTTTACACAAGCTGTAGTCAGGCATACACTTTCTTGCTGTATGCCCTTTCTCCCCATGTTGGTTACATTGTACCTTGTCACAGCCATTAATTAAATGAGAAAACTTCCCAAAAAAGCAACATAATTTAGGCTAACCAGCATATCTTAATGTCCCTCTATGACCAGCCACAAAAATAACACTTGACAGATGTTTCAACATTTTTTATTTTTACATTTCAAAACAGCTTCCAACATCCATCCTCCATTTCATAAGTTTCTGTCATGTCTAACTTTAACAATATTATCAATAGTTTCACATAGAGTCGACATGCATTTTTATCTTCTTCTATTAGTTCATCAGTCCTAAACCACAAAATAACTTTTTTTAGGTTTAAGTTACTCCCAGATAAATAATTGTTCATCTGATAAATCTCCTTTGTGTTACACATTTCCAGAAGTTTCAACATCACTCCATCAATTTCAAATGTTAAGTCACAAAAAGGGCTCTTTGCAGGGCCCACTACTCTTTGGCATGTACTACTCAGATGTCAAAGCCAATATCAAAAGCATCTGGATGGCCAGCTTTGCAGAGAATTGCAAACTTGAAGCAGTCATTTAATCCATTCAAGATGAGAACAGCCTTCAGGAAGGTGTAACACAGGCAAACACTTGGTGTTAAAACCATGGCTTAAAATGCAATACCAACAAATGCATTATAGTACCTATTCAGAAGATGACTATCTTGGATTACTACGTCATCGATAAAACACCCTTAAAAGTGGATTTACTAGTCAGGGATTTCAGAACTCATGTAGATGATAACCTAGCCTTTGACCAATGTGTCTAATGTAGTAAGAAAATCCTTCTATATTGCTCTACTTATAAGCAAGGGCATGGCATCTAGGTCCAAAGATGTCATTATATCAGTGTGTTTGGCCCTAGTCAGACCCATCACAGAGTACAATGCCCCTTCCGTATATACCTGACTATGCCCGCATAGGTTCCGTACAAAAGAAATAGAGGGAGTAAACACAATGCCCTGCACTGACCAGCTCAAATCCCTGTCTGTTTGCACTACATCATACAGACTTCTAAGAGGTGATCTTTGCCTGGCATATAAAGCATCCCTGGACCCTGTTTCAGTGAACCTTTTGCACATCTGAAAAACAAACAGCATCCAAACTACTAGATTAAAAGACCTAAATTTTGATTGTGATATAAATAGGACATGTTGGAGAGAGAGATATGTTTCTCAGAAAATTCCCAGTCTCTTGAACAGGCTCCCAATCAGTGTGAAGCAGAGTTCCTCCCTATTCCTATTTAAGTGCAACTTGGACCAAGGGAATGTAATTGGAAAGTCACCCCTGGTGTGCCTCCAATGTCTCTGATGGATAGAGGCAATCAGTAAATCAACCCTTATGTAAATCAAATTTGTGAGTCATATTTGAGTTGCATGTCTAGGCTTATAAGGGCCCTAGTGGTCATTAGCCTGGTATGCACCTATGAATCCATAAAAAGTCTCTGACCCAGTATATATAAAAGACCAAATTTATTGAGCTTTATAACCCAGAACAGTTAACAAATAATCCCCTACATAATATCTGTCTATTACAGTGTCATTTTTGTGTTCTTATTCTTGCAGTTGGTCTTCTTTTCTTTTTAAAAAACAGTTTTACTTATAGTTTGTTGCTGCTCTCTTTTTTTGCCTGCTGTCACTGCTGCACCTGTTTTAATTTCATATGTTCATAGGTACTTACTACACTAGCTGCCTTTGCAGGCCATTTTAATCCAGCCAGTTTCCCTTTTTGTTCTTGAAATAACCTATCCCACCTGGTTATAAATTGCCCCTACCCACCCCATAGTCAATAATTATATATTACCCCAAATGGGAATAATGGGGATCATATCATAGATAATTTTAGGGGACCCATTCATGGGGTAAAGCATTTAGGATCAGCCTCAGTCCATTAGTAGTACAGGGGACAGTCACAGGGTCAATTTTCTTTTTCCTATCCATAGATCTAAATTGAACTTGAAAATGAACAGAAATATATTTTGTTTTATGCAAATACAGAGCCTGTTCCAGAGCAATGTTATCTTCTGCAAGATATACCTGTCCCTCCAAACCACTGAGCTGATGTTGCAAAAGAGGTTTAGATCCCTAGCCTGAGTATTTCTTATGCCACTTAACTTGCTGATGTGCAGTAAATCCATCAGTATTGGGTTGGAGGATGCCTTGTATGCCAGACACAGGTCACCTCTTAGTCTGTAGGATACTAAGTCTAATGACAAGGTCTGAGTCGGTCCATGTCGTTATGGTATTATCTGTTGCCAGAAAGGCAGACGCCTTCTCAGTCTGTTGCTGATTTCCTCTATTATGTTCTGTCACTACTGCATAAGTCACCTGGCTCCCTTTCCACATTACCATCCTCAGCACTTTTGAAAAAGTTATCATCTCACCCCATGAAACAGCAGAACTGCCCCCTTGATCATCCTGCTTGATTATTTTTAATGGAACATCAACCACTCCACTAGACACACTTATTTCCTTCTTCATGAAGACACATAAATGTTGCTCATTTACAACATTAACCAACAGGAATCTTTGTTTACTTTCTGAAGCTCAGTATCATACAATTTCTTTCCAAATTTGCACTTTCTACCTCCAAACTTTCCATACCTTTTCTCTCCTCCTCCCCCATGCTGCTGCTTCATTTAGGCCTCTTCATTGCTGTTGCAGGAGCCCTTTGGAGCCATTTAGGGGCTGCAAAGAGTAGAGGAACATCCCCATTGCCCTTGTCATTGTCCCCTAGTAGTATAAACACCACCTGACATCGACCATGGAAAGAGGCTAATAGACCAGTAGGACTAACCCAGTAAAAAAAGATAAAAAATGTGTTGTTTGCTGAATTTAAGGTAATTGGGGAATGTCATGCTCTAGTCTGGGAAAAAAATGTTGATCTGACATCAGGTGGGAGGAAACTACTGACTGAGTAGCAGGCTTTTTGCTTCGTCACTATTTTGTTAACTATGTATATACAGTTTGAAGAGAGAAATTAAGAAGAATCAATAAAATATGTGGTAACAATAGCTGGACTTTTGAGCCATTTGAAAAGGTGGCAACCCTAGGCCATCCTGCAAGTCATGCCTATTTTTTGGTGCAAATCTAGGTCTTTAACATGAGTATTTGTAGAGCCACTGGGTTTATGAAGAAACAGAAAGTAAAATACCACTGGGTCTTTCATTGTTCGAAATGTGAGAGACAGGTCATCATATAACAGCCTGTGGGCTGCTGCATTTAAAGAGAGTTGTGTTGATCTCTTGGTACAGATGAAATTTTTAAGGCCTTTAATTTTCTTGGTTAGAAATCGTCTGGGACTTTCAGTTGAGAAATATGCTTGGATTTATACATACCAAAGGAGGAACTGTATTTGATAAAGGGTCTGATAAGAGAAGAGTACAGTGGTGAAGTGGCTTACTTGTGTCTTGAAGATATTCTCTTTGAAATTAACTGTCCAGATAGAAAGAGTTTCTAACTATGGTGGAAACATAACAGTTGAAAGAAAGAGTTGTCCACATAAGCACCCAGGTATCTCATGACCATATGTATTTCAAGGACTGTGGGTAAGTTATGTGGTAGGAGCAGCTATTTTTTGTTGTTCCTTACTATGCTGTACATTTTTCATTTAACTTTATCTGTCAAGGAAAATAATTTTCCAGGAGTTCTGTAAAGCCACAGTACATCCTTTTACTATAGCCAAGCTCATTCACCATTGGCATTCTCATTGTAAGTATTTCTTGAATTCTGTTTCCAGCTGATGTTGCCATACTTGTAAAGTTTATCACTCAAAATGCAACGCTTCACATTTTTTCAGCAAAATGAATATAATATCTCTTATACTAAAACTGTTAGTCTGAAGATAGAAATTTATAACAGCATATCTACTGAATACCCCCGTCTTTTGCAGTTAGCTATAAAAAGTGATATCCAAACTAAAGTAATTTCTTCTGCATGAGAAAAAGAACATTGTAGAAAGTACTGGATCCAATTCTGACAGCTACAGTACCATACCTGCAACAAAAATGTCCAACCATTTCTCTATTTTTTTAAACAACCTGTCCATTTTAGGTGCATAAGTGTACCTATGTAAGCAGGATCCTGAGGTATTTTCACATAAGATGCACAAAGTTACTTCTTCAGGATACATTGGATCAGCTACAGGACTTCATTCAGTGGGCCATGCCTGACACACCTCCTTTAGGAAGTATGGGAGTGCAATTTTCACTAGGTGTGAAAGCCACCTCTACTGACTCATGTTGATGTAAAGGAACAGTAATTGTATCCCAAGATTCTCCCAGATTGCTGACATCACCCTCTATTTATGGAGAGTGATTCCATCAATCCTTCGAAGTGACCTCATTTTACCACTATTATCTTTAACCTATCCCTTCAGTCATTGCCTAAAGCTCCTGAACATAGGTAAGAATGGTAACCTACATTGACTGATAAACTGAGAACTTTGTCAAATGATGCAGGTCTCACTTCATCACCCCCAGTTTGGTACAGCACCTGTAGTACTACTAGAAAGAAGATACCATCCAGCAGCCAAGCCTTTGATGCAAGAGGAGCACTGCAGATTCTGGTGTGGCCACAGAACAAGGGACCATCTCTTTACTTTTACATGGTTATCAGCACTTTTATAGGGCTCATAAACCTGAATAATGCATATGACTGCGTAAACTGCAATACCTTATAGGAGGGCCTACAGCACTGTGGGATAATGTTGCTGCACGTTATTTATCTGCTATTTGCACAGCAAGAATAATGTCCATATTTTCTGCATTAAGTCAACCATATTTATAATCTGCATAAAAACTGCAAACAAGGATGTATCTTATCTCTCATCCTGGTGGAGTGATTGCTTTTTTTTTTTCAGATGAGAAGGGACCATCAACTGCAAGTGGAGGTATTTAAGTTTCTTGGGGTCTTACTCATGAGTGAGGTTGGGGAAGACTGGGAGATTGGTTAATCAATACATGCTACCTGCAAACAACCTTCTCAGTACATATTTTTGTAACAAGTTAGATAATATAATGAATGAGGCACATTAAGCATTATAAATAAATACTGACAGTTTAGCAGAACTCAGAGGAATGCAAATGTGCATTTGTGATTGGGAAGAGAAGATGCAAATACATTTTATTTCATATCTTGGTACTTGGGAATATTTTTACATCTGTGTTCATGGAAAATATGGAAAAAAATAAGAACTTGCCTAGTGTCAGCTGTTAATTTCAAATTGTTTAGCTGATGAGCTGAAAAAACCTCTGTGCATATATAAAGAAGACAGGGATAAGAAGATGTACACAGGAGTCACATGTAAGGAAGAGTATAAATCTGCAAACTAACAAGGGAACCAAACTACTGCCAAAAAAACAGTAAAACCATGCAGTAGTCACCTCAAAAGGCAAACACACAGGTGTACACCACAAAAGCCTTTATTATAAAAAATCAGTTAAACGCTTTCAAACACAAAACTGCACTTCATCTCAACTGCCATAAATCCACAAATCACAGTTTAAATAAAAAAAAAATAACCCTTCAGAAACAAGGACTGGAAACATTTTCATGACCAAATTAGCATATATGAGGGCACAAGTTGCCCTCATGGCCACACCTCTAATTTGTTTATATAACTCTCCTTCAAAAAAATATCTTCCAATACTAATGCCATCAGGTCTTCCACTGGTGGTCAAAAATTTAAACTGAGCAATATTCTATACCTTCCTGCTGTGGAATAAAAATAAACAGATCAACAACATCAACAGTTAAAAAGGTTAAATTAGGATTCCCCAGATCACAACTTAGCATCTTCAAGAAAATCCCATAAATCACACACTGGAGTCAGGGGTGTCCTGCACCCCAGGAATGACAAAGAGACTGCCACTGTGTCCTCTGACTGTGATCAGTGTAAGTTGGCATTATTGTCAGATCTAGTTACTGTACTAACATCAGCCTTATGTGCGTGTTACTTGCTGCTTACAGCATCATAGTGAACCAAATGACATATAACAGTATAGAATCCCTGTGGCATGCAGACAAAATACAACAAGCAACAGACCTATCACATAAAACAAACACATAAAGTTATCCCTGTTCATATTCAAGCGCAACTTGGATCTATGGATGGGAAAATTTTACCCTAGGACTTCCTCCTGTACTACTAATAGTTATAGACAACTACTAAATGCTTTATACCATCCAGGGGTCCCCTCACATTATCTATGGTATGATCCCAATTATCTCATTAGAAGTAATATATACTTATCAACCACGGGATAGGTTCAGCTATTCTATAACTAAATGGGACAGGTTAATTTGAGCACAAAATGGGAAACGGCCTGCAAGTGCCGCTAATGTAGTACTTACCTATAAACCTATATTTTAATTGCACATACCTTGATTAGCAGCTGGTTCCCCTTTTAGACTGGAGGTAACTATGATGAGAAATCTGCAAACTAACAAGGGAACCAAACTACTGCCAAAAAAACAGTAAACCCATGCAGTAGTCACCTCAAAAGGCAAACACACAGGTGTACACCACAAAAGCCTTTATTATAAAAAATCAGTTAAACGCTTTCAAACAGAAAACTGCACCATCTCAACTGCCATAAATCCACAAATCACAGTTTAAATAAAAAAATAACCAATCAGAAACAAGGACTGGAAACATGATTGAGTACTTAAAGACAGTTATTAAAATTAAGAAGATTGTATGAAAAGAAACAAAGTACATTACAATTTTGTTGCTCTCATTTTTAGTAGTGGGACAATAGAAATACATTCCTTAGTACCAGTATGGCTGTGGACATTTAAATGGAACTGGCAAAGCAGCTCCTTGTATAATGAAGAGTTTTCCCAGGCTCCACCTCTAGTGTTGTGATCTACAATTTCCAAAATTCCAAAAACAAATTTATTAAAGCTGTGACAAACTACAGAATGACAATATAAAGTATTACAGTTGTTAGCTTTCTTAATATCATATTAAATCTTGTTTATACATTTTTAATTGAGTGCTCAGTTTTTCCCACAAAAAATGCAGAAGATGATGTGCACTTAGCCAAACACATTAACCAATTAGATAACCAGTTACCAGTTTGAAAGTAAACCTTAGAACTAGCATAATTATCAAGCATATATGTTTCTGAGGTATAAATATAAGTACATTGGGTACAGGAATCACATTGATGCGTACCTGGTTTATTTGAGATAAAACCTACCTTATCATGTTCTAATAACTGTTTAAAATTCCTAGATGTTTTATAAACAAAGTATGGTTTATTACCTAATTTGCTAAAAATAGAATCATTAGCCCTAAAAAGTTGTTAGTTGTGAATAAAAATGTCTTTACTTTGTGAATATAGTAACAATGAGCTAAAACCATAGAATTTGTAAATTGATGGTTAGCATTAACATCTTCCATGGGCACATTGTCAGTACTGGGAACATCTTCCATGGGCACATTGTCAGTACTGGGAACATCTTCCATGGGCACTTTTGTCAGTACTGGGTTTTCTGAGAGGAGGAAATATATATGATGGTGATATTTTATCATATATTGAAAACTTTCATTTAATAACTTCATCAGGTATCTTCTCTGTAATAACACATCTTTGAGTTTAGCAAGTTCATCAATAAAGTCTGAATTACTGGAAATCATTTGTGAAAGCCTAAAAGCCTGGCCTCTCTCCAGACTATGTTTTGATTGAAAAGGATGAGCATTCACAAAACAAATATATGAATTGCTAAAAGTTGCTTTCCTGTAGCTTCATCTTCCATAGTGATAGTAACACCAAAATAATTCACAATAGAATGGTTAGTAGAATAAGTGAAACATAAAAATCTAGTAGTCTTGTTTATATAATGAATACATTTTTCTTTAGAACCTTCCCACAAAATAAAAATGTCATCAAGAAAACCTGAATATAATTTACAAAATGGAAAAAAAAACTTAGAAAAAAGACATATTTCTCCTCCCACATTTTCATGACCAAATTAGCATATATGAGGGCACAAGTTGCCCTCATGGCCACACCTCTAATTTGTTTATATAACTCTCCTTCAAAAAATATTTTCCAATACTAATGCCATCAGGTCTTCCACTGGTGGTCAAAAATTTTAACTGAACATTATTATATACCTTCCTGCTGTGGAATAAAAATAAACAGATCAACAACATCAACAGTTAAAAAGGTTAAATTAGGATTCCACAGATCACAACTTAGCATCTTCAAGAAAATCCCATAAATCACACACTGGAGTCAGGGGTGTCCTGCACCCCAGGAATGACAAAGAGACTGCCAATGTGTCCTCTGACTGTGATCAGTGTAAGTTGGCATTATTGTCAGATCTAGTTACTGTACTAACATCAGCCTTATGTGCGTGTTACTTGCTGCTTACAGCATCATAGTGAACCAAATGACATATAACAGTATAGAATCCCTGTGGCATGCAGACAAAATACAACAAGCAACAGACCTATCACATAAAACAAACACATAAAGTTATCCCTGTTCATATTCAAGCGCAACTTGGATCTATGGATGGGAAAATTTTACCCTAGGACTTCCTCCTGTACTACTAATAGTTATAGACAACTACTAAATGCTTTATACCATCCAGGGGTCCCCTCAAATTATCTATGGTATGATCCCAATTATCTCATTAGAAGTAATATATACTTATCAACCACGGGATAGGTTCAGCTATTCTATAACTAAATGGGACAGGTTAATTTGAGCACAAAATGGGAAACTTGATAGGTTTAAAATGGCCTGCAAGTGCCACTAATGTAGTACTTACCTATAAACCTATATTTTAATTGCACATACCTTGATTAGCAGCTGGTTCCCCTTTTAGACTGGAGGTAACTATGATGAGAAATGTGCATATTGCCAGCCTGCTTAACCTACATTTTGCACAAATAGAACAACATATGGAAATCCAAGCTAGATATCAGTCACTTACTCTCAACCAGAGACATTTTTGCCTAGGATCAGACAAGCTTATATCAATATCCAGGCCCCCATAAGGAATGAGTCATGGTTCATCATCCCCAGCAATGGAGACCAGGAATTCCACAACCCCTGTTAAACACTTGGAACAAGATGGACAACCTCTATGGTTATTTTCTGTTGAGCTATTTTATGTGCCTTGCCTTTAGGATGCTGAATCATATCTGTCATTCTCTGCCTGATGCGGGCCAGATTCACGTTGTGCTCAACTCCAGTGTTGATGGCATGCAGCAGGCTCTGTCATATCTGATTACCCACCTATTGGTCTGAGCCACCTTGATCCTTCAGGCATCTGCTATGTAGTCTAAGTGCCTGCATGAGCACAATATTCTTCTCCTTCTGGAATTTATGCAGCCTCAGCCTTCCTCCAGTGGCTGCAGCCTTCCTACAGCACATGCAATGATGATACCTGTATAAAGAAAATGCATAATTATGCACATATGTAGGTCCATTTTACTGAAACCCTGTATTCCTTTAATACAGCCATATGGGCAATACCACAATCAAATGCAAACAATCCTCCCACTAGTGATGCTTATGCTAAGTATGCAGATTAGGACTTTTGGAATCAATGTCTCTGTAATACTTTGCTACATAGCCACACTATCACATGATTACAAGTAAGCTACTCATGAGACATGAAATGCAGCTCCGATGAGGACTGTACATACAGACACCCATGAACATGTATATTGCA